>NC_091462.1:29163124-29290624 GCF_027789765.1 Dendropsophus ebraccatus | reverse complement strand
TGTTAGATCCTGTAGACTTATCCACGCGTTCAATGGCTTCATAGTCGCGGTCGGTGTAGTACAGGAAGTTCTCATGGACGGCTATACCCCAGGGGTGCGAGAGATGCTGCACCACAGTTATTCTGTTTGTTCCATCCACATTTCCTCTTTCAATCTACAAATATAACATAACAATTACAGTGGTTACATATAGTACATACATACAGAACAAACCATGTGCCAGAGACCATCTCCATACAAGTGTGTGTGTTTTTGTATATGCACATGTAGTATCTGATGCTCCAGAAACAGTCTTAGGCTAGGTGCACACTTAGTATTAGACTGGCCATTACATGACCTGGCCAGGTCATGGAACGGCCGGTCTCAGAAAAGATCATCCCGGTCGGTACTGCAGTACCGGCCGGATTATCTATAGCGCTGCAGAGTTCTGATGCGGGCGCATCCGTGCGCACCCGCATCAGAACTCCCTACTGCACACTATGGAGTGTGCGGCCGTAGCCGCTCGCTCCATAGTGTGCAGTGACAGGGTTTTCTGCGGCCGCTATTCACTGAATAGCGGCCACAGAAACCTGACCTGTCACTTTTCTACGGCACCGCTAGGGATCCCGGACGGAGTGTATACCCTGTGTATACACTCTGGCCGGGATTCCCTCGGCCTGCAGTACAACGTAAATTCTGTACCAATCACGACTGTTGCAACAACGGCCGTGATTAGTACGGAACTTACGCTGTGTAAACATGGCCTGATAAGAAATATTTGATTAAACTAATACTCTATTGGAAATATGTATAGACCCATAGTCATAGATATAAATGATCTAGAGTAATGTAGTAAAAATATACTGCTAAAGCAAAAATATTTTTCTTTAAAATCAACTGGTGTCAGAAAGTTATACAGATTTGTAATTTACTTCTATTTAAAAATCTCAGGTCTTCCCATACTTATCAGCTGCTGTATGTCCTGCAGGAAGTGGTGTTTTCTTTCCAGTATGACACAGCGCTCTCTGCTGCCACCTCTGTCCATATCAGGAACTGTCCAGAGCAGGAGCAAATCCCCGAAGAAAAACTCTCCTTCTCTGGACAGTTCCTGTCTTGAACAGAGAAGTATGGGAAGACTTGAGATTTTTAAATAGATGTAAATTACAAATCTATATAACTTCCTGAAACCAGTTGATTAGATAGAAAAAGATTTTCGTTGGAGTACCCCTTTAATGGTGGGAAGAGTTTTCCACAGAGAGCAAATGGTAGAATTTACCAAATAAATCTATTTAGAGGAGATCAAATGTCCTCTGAATGGAGCGGCTGAACATATATATGCTCAGCCTGCACCTCATTCATTCTCTATGGGGAATACAGCAGTGGGAATATTGAAAAGCTCCATAGAGAATGAATAGTGTGCAGGCTGCGGATTGCCACAGCCACTTCTTTCATTCAGAGGACATTTGTCCTGTGTTTTTGGGATAGGTGGGTGTCCCAGGGGTCAACACACCACCAATCCTCAAGGTTAGGGGATAGCTGATGAATTTCATGGCTGCCAATTACTAGTGGGCTGTTATATAGCGACTGACGTGCAAGTAATAGATCCCAACAAAAGACAATGAGGCACATTTATCAGCATGAGTAAGTCAATTTTTCGTCCAATCCTTTTAGACAGGGAAGGGCGAATGCATGTATGTCCTGCAGGAAGTGGTGTATTCTCTCCAGTCTGAAACAGTGTTCTCTGCTGCCACCTCTGTCTGTGACAGGAACTGTCCAGAGCAGGAGCAAATCTCCATAGAAAATGTTTACTCCTCTGGACAGTTCCTGTCATGGACAGAGGTGGCAGCAGAGAGTACTGTGTCCTACTGGTAATAACACACCACTCCCTACAGGACATACAGCAGATGATAAGTGCTGGGATTTTACAATAAAAATAATTTCCAAATTTGTATAATTTTCTGACACCAGTTGATTTGAAAATATAATTTTTTTCTCCCTCAGGAGTACCCCTTTAACCTCAGATATTACCGGAGAAAGTTATTATTGGTCATAGTACTGGAAGATTTGTAAATTTGAAGTAATTTACAAATCTGTATAACTTGCTCACACCAGTTTATTGGGGGAAAAAATTCTCTGAAGTACCCCTTTAAGAGTCACATTGCTATAAGATTGCCTACACACCATTGATGAGTATAGTGCTCGCTGTCCAGGAAATAGATCATGTTTCTGGTAGGGCAAGCAAAGCAAAATCTAAATCTAATGAAACTTTTTGAAGGAATATTTAGTATGATTATTACCACTCCGCTGCCGGTCACGGCCCAGTATAGCTTTTGTTCAGCAATGTCAATTGTGATAAACTCAACATGATCAAGGCTGTTGGTAAACAAGACAGCTGGATTGGAGCCATCCATATGCGCGCTGGCGATCTTCGGAGGAATTCCGGTTTCAGTTCCCTGGTCTGTCCAGTACATCTTACTAGAGAAAAAAATGACAATTTTTGTTACCAAAATTTTTATACAACAGTTTACAGAATCACGTTGTAATAACAATATCAAATAATTGGAAGTGAAAATGCCAGTCTGCAATGCTAACATGTAGTTGCCGTACTCTAAGAACACATATATGGCTGGTGGCAGCTGCCATTTAAAGTCACAAAAGCTAGACCAATCAGCTAGCTTCAATCTGCACTCACCATAAAATATTGCTTTATTCATTTCATTAAAATCGTATCCATAAAGTCCTTAGCAGACGGCGGCATAACACGCCAGAACCCTCCACTAATCGTGACAGCTGTTTCGTGCTAATTACAGCACTTCCTCTGACGTCAGAGGAAGTGCTGTAATTAGCACGAAACAGCTGCCACGATTAGTGGAGGGTGCTGGCGTGTTATGCCGTCGTCTGCTAAGGACTTTATGGATACGATTTTAATGGACTGAATAAAGCAATATTTTATGGTAAGTTCACTTTCGCTTCTTTTCTATTTGTGCTTATTGGATGGACTATTCTCAAGAGTAGTTTGCACCACCTGAATCACTTTCTCCTCCTCCCCCGTTTGTCTGCAATCCCTGTGGGATTTCTTTTTCCAATACACTGTAGTGCCGACCGCTGTATCTTTCCGTGATAACGCATATAACACTGTTATCAGCTCCTAATAGAGTGTTCTCTTACCATACCTGGTGTGCCGCCCGCCTAGGAGGTACATGGGAGAAAATATAGTTTTATTCCAGTGCTCGCTGCAGGGAGAGAGACGGGAACTAGTCATCTGGGCCAGAACTAGTCACGGCTGCCTGTCTGTCAGTGCGCTCTGCAGAGTGCGCTGACAGGCAGAGCCGTGACTATTAACGGGCCAGCCGCACCCAAATGACTAGTTCTCTTCTCTCTCCCTGCAGCGCACGCCGGAATAGAATAACCTTTTCTCCTAAATATCCCCTAGGTAGGTAAGTATGGTAAGAGAACGCTTTAGCAACTCTATTAGCATTACATGTGTTATACTACTGATTGATTTCTTTAAAGCAATGTACTATCAGGTCTATTGAAAAAAAATTTCAGTACCTCATTGGTGCCAGTTCAGGGATCCCAGTGGCGCGAACCATTTTTCAAAATGCTACTCAGTTCCCGAAATCGGCCCTGTTTTATCCTTGTGCACCTGCCCACCTCTAAAGGCAGGCCCGGCACCCCTCAGTGTGACGATATCCCCTCCGCTTTGTGACTTGCCTCCATTATTATCAAGCAGGGCCACATCACATAGGGTGGGGGTATAGTGTATAGAGTATAGAATTCAGTAATGGTGGAGATCAAAGACCGCATCAATGTGATCTACACACACAGGTGTGATCACCTTTTTTTCCACAATACATATTCGAGGCATTATGGTGACGTCCTAGTAAAAACTCAACAATTGACAATAGACGTTACATCCACTATACATAGACACATTGGGGGAGATTTATCAAACATTGTGTAAAGTGAAACTGGCTCAGTTGCAACCAATCAGATTCCACCTTTCATTTTCCAAAGAGTCTGTGAGGAATGAAAGGTGGAATCTGATTGGTTGCTAGGGGCAACTGAGCCAGTTTCACTTTACACCATGTTTGATAAATCTCCCCCATATAGCATACACATCTCCGGATGGAGTATTGCTAAATCATAGTTTTCTTTCCGAGCTGGTCACTGAATGCCACCAATAAAGGTCTACAACTCTGTCCAAAGTATAAACATACACTTGCATCATACCCTCTAGCTGGGTCAACAGCTATTCCCATAGGTCTTCCAGCTCCTGTAGGGGTCCCATCATTAGTAATAACCGTCTTTCTATACTTCACATCTCCGTACAGCTTCAGAACCTTAACAGGAAAAGGTAAGGAAGATGTAGAGTTAAGAGTGTGACTTGACCTTTGATAGGTCACCATAATAAACCTGGGACATATACTGTAGTCCATTGCTTTGAAAATCCATTAGATGAGGAGTCACTTGGCCCATGCAGAACCCATCATGTTTTCTCTTATATGGTTTACCTCAATTGACTGAGTTGCTGGATTTGTGTAATACAGGTTCCCGGAAATCCAGTCTAAAGCCAGACCAACAGGTGTTCCCATGATAGCAGATGGAGCAAACTCTGTCCTGTTATATCCATCTGCCTTTACTCTGTGTATTTCACCCTGGAAAGGAAGAAGAAAATGGCATTATATAGCAAACAGTCAAATTCTCATGTATTGATGTTGTAGTACTGAACACAGGTCATCTATCTGCCTCTACTACCAACCCAGTCCCCGACCTCCCACATATGCCACCAATATCCTTGAACATTGTCTGTAAGGCGGAAACTTTGCAGTTTTACATAGCCCCAGAACAGGAGGTGCTGTCTGATACTAAACACCCGGCCATCCATCTAACCTGTTACTTCTCTACTAAATGGCAGGTCAATGTCCTTGATACGTTTACCAGACTTACAGGATATTCAATCCAGTAGATCATCTGCTCCGAGTCATCAAATTCCACATCGTACCCATTCCTGAGGCCGGCTATTGGTACCATGGCATCGTTGGTCTTTTCAAGGGGGTCCAAAGACATCCCATAAATTATGTTATCCCTTATTACAATGAGGAATGGCTTATCATCTGTAAAAGAGAAAAGTACAGTTGCGTTATAAAAGTAAACTCTTTAATGTTCATTTAGCATACGTTTGGATGGTATTTTTCAATTGAATAGAGCTTGGTTGCAGTACCATGCGTAGCCACACCAACATGTATGGCGCTAAAGGGGTCTATAACCCCATGACATATAACTTACTAATATAGAGTTGTAAGTAATACTACTCCCTTCAGCATGTTCTTGCTGGATTTAGAAAGTTCTGTAGCTCTTATTTTTAATGTTGTATTGTCTCCAGCTCCCCAGCTCCTCCCTCTTTCCCAAGACAATGCATCCCCCTCAAGAGGCTTGGCTCGATCTTGTCTTTGCGCTCAAGACCCGCCCCTCTAAATGATGTCATCACACACATATATATATATATATCATTATTGGGACATTCATGGGAGACTGAAGAGTATATACAGCATGCCATAAGCATGAACAATGCCACAAGCAAAGGATCATACAGGGAGCGAATACAGCAGCTTCTTAGCCTCATTGAACATTGTTATTCCGTATGGGGAGGCAGTACACAAAGTTTTCTATTTGCTTATTTGTTTACAAGACGCCCATCATTTTGTATGAGTTTCTCACATATATTCTGACCCTTTTGTGCTTTTTTAGTTAGAATTATTCAAGGCTCCGAATGAGGCCTTCAATGCAGATGTGACCTATTGTATTATTTATACAGTATGAACTCCTTATACTTAAAATTTTTGACATTTTTAGGTTGTTAGCTTTTATCAGTTTTATGTGTCTCTAGCCTTTATTGTTTTTTATTGCCATAAAAAGTCTTATTTTCGTGCTTCACATTAACCAGATTATTTTTGCCGCCCCCAGTGTTTTATTATATACTATATATTTAGCATTCCGATTATTATATATTTATTACATACTGAACCTGTGCTTTGAACTATGCGAAACTTTAATGGGCTTTTAATTGTTGTCTTTCTTTTAATTTAGGCAGTGGCAACTTCAAATCTCAAGGTGAGCTATATTGCTGTGTTGAAATGAAGACAATAGATCTGAATGAACATACCAAAATCTAATCTTTGTGCTGAAAGTTTGTGCTGGCAGACAAAAATAACACTGTCATCGAGGATTAGGATCATAATAAGTCTCAGAAGAATGAGCAAAGGTCTTTTATTCAATCATTAGCAATAATTAAAATCTTTCACAATTAAATTAACAAGTGATACAATCCCTATGGTAACGGGGCGGGAGCATCGGGTCTTTCATTCAGTCAATGTAGACTTTGATTGTTCACCGATGTGAGATACGGTTGTTCTGCAAAAACTTTCAATATATGCATAGACGTGGAAGACTGACTAAGCCCTGGGTCCTACAAGGACTATGAGGTCACTCTACATGACACGCTCAGTCGTCACTCATATGAGTGTCAATTCAGTTGGCTTTAGTTTCAGCTCCAGGAAGAGGCCCATTGCTGGGGCTAATAGCTTGTGTGGATCATTGAGGAACCCCAGTACCCAGAAAAGCTGTACTCTTTTTTTTATGTAAGGTCCTCTATCTATTTACCACTTTATTCTCGATTTATTGTCACTAGAGATGAGCGAATTTACAGTATTAACAAAGGGAAGCGCTTTGAACTCAGTGCTGCTCCTCTCTCGGTGCCTGGAAAAGCTGGATCCAGTCCTGGGAAACTGGGAGACATTTTCCAGGACTGAATCCAGCTTTTCCAGGAACCAAGGGAGGAGCAGCACTGAGTTAAAAGGCAGCTGGCTGATAAGCCGAATGCCGAGCTAATGAATCACTTCTCTTCGTTGAGGCTAAATTTGCATTACGTGAAAATTCATTAAACAACGTCCATAGTTGCAATCGTATTGAAGTCTATAGAATCCCGGCTGGAGTGTATACACTCTGTAAACACTCCAGCCGGGATTCCAAGCTGTCGCACAAAAACCCCTGAGGAAGTCCGAGGGTACGGACGGAACGCGTGGGGCTCTGTGGTCGGCACCCCAATCTATCCCTGTTCCCATTATATGGTGATATACAGCCTTGGTCATCTTCTTTCATAGCTACATATTGATTTCATCTCCTACCACTATCTACTTCTATTACTCTATTGTTGTGCTATTGTGTTATGGTGGTTTGCTTTATAGACATATTTATATCTTTTTTCGCTGTATTTTTGTATATAACAGGGATATTGTATGTATTGTACATGGGGTTGCCACCTTGGATAGCATTATACCTTGTGCTTTCCCTGGAGTATTTTGGGGATTTTTAAATGTTTTTAATGGGGACCCTCTTATTTGTATCTTTGTACCTGATTCAATAAAGTACTTTTATATATCTAATATTCTGGTGTGCCGGTGTACCATTGTAGTACATGCCTATTGTTCTTTTTCTATGGTCCAAGTTTTCTCATGTACTGGTACTGTGCACCCAATCCATTATTTCTCTGAGCTGTGCATATCCTAGTCTGTATAGTTGCACAAAAACTGACATGTCAGTTTGTGCGGCCACTATTCATTAAATAGCAGCTGCATAAGACTGACAGAGCAGACAATGTAAACTGCGGCTCCAGATACAGAACTTCACAAACAGCAGCCTTTCTGTGACACTGTAAATTCACTCATCTCTAATTGTAGGTTTCAGGCAAACATAATACAGCCACATTTTCATACCTATTTTAATATGTTTTCCACTCTATGAACCAAACTTAAATGGGCACTGTCATTTAAAAAAACTATTGATATGTCAGAGAGACATATCAAAGGTTTTGATGTATCAAAGTCTGAGTATTCAAATTACAACTGATCAGGCGAACAAGCCAGGAAAAGTCTGCATGCAGCACATTCAGATGACTTAGAGGGGCTTCCCATGTAAGTCTTTGGGGCTGTCTAGGTCTCAGTGGGGAGAGGAGAGCACGGCATCACAGTCGTCTTCCTGCTCGCTCTACTGAACGGCCGTGGTGTGAACATTCAGACCCTGACCGATAAAAGCTTTTCATGTGTCTAGCTAACATAGTCTCTAAGGTAGTCTTTAAAGGGGTTATCCAGCGCTACAAAAACATGGCCACTTTCTTCCAGAGACAGCCCCACTCTTGGGTCTCCAGCTTGGGTGGGGTTTTGCTGCTCAGTTCCATTGAAGTGAATGGAGCTTAATTGCAAACCGTACCTGAACTGGAGACAAGAGTTGTGTTGTCTTTGAAAGAAAGTGGCCATGCTTTTGGAGCACTGGATAAACCCTTTAAGGTGACCATATACCTAATGCTACAGACAAACCCTGGTTAAGCGATAGCATAAGGTGTGTGGGGGCCTCCCGACGCTCCACAGACAGGTGATATTGGTGACGAAAAGGGTCAGGCATGCTGAATTTTTCCTACCCAATCTTTAACTGGGGGGGGGGGGGGGTAAACTGATTCCAAAGCGTTCTGTCTGTGGCTTACCCCTCCACTCCCAAAAGAGAACGCATGAATGTTTGGCCATGCCGAACATTCCTGTAAGAGGAGGGTGGAAGAGATGACTGTTGGATATTGATGGTTATTGATGGTTATGACCCCCTTTACACTGACAGGGGTTTGATGGTGATTTACTCTACGTAACCTCTAACAATGTCCCTGCAGCCCTTGCCAAACAATCATAAAGCCATGTAATAGGCTCAGTAAATGAGCACCGATGGTCCATCTAACAGGACCCTAATAGGCAGATCAGGATTGCTTTTTCTCGTAATAGAAGTCACAGAAATATCCTAGCGGAAGTTCTATTGACAATCTAGAAAATACTTTTATGGGAAAACTACTTTAATTCTCAAAAAAAAGTTTCATCCAAGAGAAAATCAGTAAATCCTAGGAAAACCAATAAAAAATATAAATAGAGAAATTTATAGCTGATGTATAATTATATTAGGATACGATCGCCCCCGAGCTAAAGATTAGAGGAGCTTAAAGTAATTTTTCTAAAGTTCTTCACTTTAACTACATTGAGGAAAAAGATGAAAAGCCTAACCCTTGCCCCAACATCTTCCCTCTACACGCAGATTGTTGACAGCCGGACAGATTTTATCCGCAACAGAACAAGACATTATTGTTCAGAGAGGCTCAAACCTTAATTTTTTAGAACTTTTGAAGTCTTGAGAACAAACCTAGATGTCAGCACATAGGGCGGTGGACATGTAATGTGACTATTGGGACATCTGACTCTCAATCTCCTCATACCTTAGCAATTTCAACCAATGTGATTACCAAATAATATACAATATACAATAGAAGGCCATACCCACCGCCAACAGTCTACTAAAAACATTATACTATTGTCTTTACTTTTCATCTTTATTCTTTATTATACAGAATAGGCCGGTTTGTCCACCAGTATAGTTTGTACAACATTTCATTATATCACTGAACCCGTCAATCACACAATCATGTGGTTCTCTGCTTTTATTTAAAGGGGATATCTGACTTTTTAAAATCCTATCCTATGTCAAATTGGTTGGAGTCCATAACATGACACCCTCACCGATCAGCTGTTTACAGCGGCCTCAGTGCGAGCGCTGGAGTCTCTTTAATGTTTACAGGCACTTAGGGCCCTATTACACAGAGCGATATAGGGCTGAATCAGGCCGAGTTGCTCGATTATCACTCTATGTAATAGAGACAACAATCAGCAGATGACAGTGATCAGCGGTTGATCATGTCTTTTGGTCCTGACCTAAGATCATTGGCCGTCGGGCTCACATCGCTACATGTAATAGCGAGACACGGCTGATGGCTGATGACTGTGTAATAAAATAATAAACAATATACATTACTTGGCCACCGCTGTAGCTTCAGAGCCGGTCTCTGAACTGACAGGCCACTCAGCCAATCACTTGCTGGAGCACGGTAGGCTCAGTAAGCTTACAGGAGACATCAGGCCGTCTAATACGGCCCTTATCCTTGTACACATTGTACTTTTTTAGCAACAGTGCAGGGAACTGCAGCATTAGCCCATTCACTTGAAGGTGGTGACCCAGCAGTCTTTTACATATCCCCCTACATGCAGGGCCGGATTAAAGGGAGGGCACCCAGGGCACGTGCCCTGGGGCCTAAACCACTTGGGGGCCCCCACCAGCCTGAACCCGGAAGCAGGGACTTCCAAGTACTGATTCTGCCCGTGATTTACAACTGCATATGCTAGCTGTAGTGAATAAGAGCAGATTCTCACATTGCTTTATTAACACAATAACAATGTGAAACATACCTTGGCACTCACCCCTCCCCACTCCAGTCTCTAGGCCTGGCATCTTCCTCAAGTGACCATCACATGCACAACAGAGAAGGATGCTGAGCCATACAGCCAGGAGCAAGGAAGGGTACATGCTAAGTTCCCAACAGTGAGCAGCCATCTGTATAGATCACCAAATAGTTTTTTTTTGGGGGGGGGGGATGAGGGGCCCCCAACAAAATTGTCGCCCGGGGCCTCAACCAACTTTAATCCGGCCCTGCGTACATGTGTGCAAGGCTGAACACCGGTAAGCAGCTGACCAGGTACCAGTCATCACTCTTAAAAATTTAGATCACCCCTAAAACCAAATGTCATATAAAATTGATCACTAACCCCTTCACGTCAGCCATCTGTATATATACGTTCCTATTGCACATGCCCCGTGCAGTAGGAATGTACATATACGTTCCTGACTGACAGGGGCTTTGTGATGAGAACGGGATCGCTGCAGGGACAGCGATCCCGCTCTCATCTGTGTACAGCACCGGAGATAATGAGGATCAGCTGCGATTCCGCAGCTGACCCCCATTAACCCCTTAGTGACCGCCGAAACGGCGGTCACTAATGGGCCGGTGCCGCCGCTGTATTTCATCTCCCCCCACCGTGAATCCACGGTGGGGGGAGATGAAATAAGTAAAAATCAGACCCCAGATCAGCCCCCTAGTGCCCCAGTCACTAACCCCCCCTCCCGCGGCGGCCATCGGATCCAAGATGGCCGCCGCGATCACTGTGAACAGACTAATGTCTGTTCACAGTGATCAAGCAAGAAAAATGAATGAAAGCCCCATGCTCTCCGCCACCGGAGGTAGCGGAGAGCATGGGGCAGTCATCGGGACCCCCCCTGTGGGGTCCCGGTACAAGCGATCAGCGGTATATACTATATACCGCTGATCGCTTGTGCCATGTGCCGCCGGCACTTTTTATCCCCTGTCACCATGAATGATTGGTGACAGGGGATAAAAAGTGATGTCCCTCCACCCCCCAAGTCGCCCCCCACCCCCCCTGTCACCCCTGTCCCCCAGTCACCCCCCTTCCCCATATACTCACCGGAACCCAAGGAGCTCCTTCCTCCTCGAAGTCCTGACTGCTTCTGATGTGCGCATGCGCGCCAGAAGCAGCCAGCTCTGAAAATTTAAAGTGACAGAGACCAATTTGGTCTCTGTCACTGAACTATGATTACTGTGATAGAAAATATCACAGTAATCATAGTAATACAGTGAAAATGAATGTATAAAGTACAAAAAGTGACAAACATACAAAAAAATAAAACACACACTTTTTATTATAGTAATAATTACAGTTTACTCCCAAATTACCCCTAACCCCCCCCCAGATTACCCGTAACCACCGCAGGTTGCCCGTAACCACCGCACGTTGCCCGTAACCACCCCAGGTTGTCCGTAATCACGTCAGATTGCACGTAACCCCCCAGATTACCCGTAACCACCGCACGTTGCCCATAACCACCGCACGTTGCCCGTAACCACCGCACGTTGCCCGTAACCACCGCACGTTGCCCGTAACCACCACACGTTGCCAGTGACCCCCTCCAGATTGTCCGTAATCACCCCAGATTGCCTGTAACCACCCCAAATTACATGTAACCACCCCAGATTAGCTATAAGCACTTCACTCTATCCGTAACAATTCTAGATTGTCTGTAACCCCTCCAGGTTGCCCCTAACCACCGCAGGTTGGGCATAACCACCGCAGGTTGGGCATAACCACCCCAGATTGCCTGTAATCATGCCAGATTACATGTAACCCCCCAGATTGCACGCAACCACCGCACGTCGCCTCTGACCACCGCACGTCGCCTCTGACCACCGCACGTCGCCTATGACCACCGCACGTCGCCTATGACCACCGCACCTTGCCTCTGACCACCGCACGTCGCCTATGACCACCGCACATCGCCTATGACCACCGCACCTTGCATCTGACCACCGCACCTTGCCTCTGAACACTGCACCTTGCCTCTAACCACCCCAAATTGCCAGTGACCCCCTCCTGATTGCCCGTAACCACGCCAGATTACAGGTACCCACCTCAGATTACCTATTAGCACTTCAGTTTATCCGTAACCACAGCAGGTTGCCTGTAACCACAGCAGGTTGCCTGTAACCACCCCAGATTGTCCGCAACCACCCCAGATTGTCCGTAACCACAGCAGGTTGCCTGTAACCATACCAGATTGTCTGTAACCACAGCAGGTTGTCCGTATTCACCCCACGTTGCCCATAACCACCCCAGGTTGCCTCTAACCACCCCAGGTTGCCTCTAACCACCCCAGGTTGCCTCTAACCACACCAGGTTGCCTGTAACCACCCCAGGTTGCCGTAACCACAGCAGGTTGCCTGTGACCACCCCATGTTGACCGTATCCACCCCAGATTATCCATAACCACCCCAGATTACCCGTAACCACCCCAGACTGCCCGTAACCACCCCAGACTGCCCATTACCACCCCAGACTGCCCGTAACCACCCCAGACTGCCCGTAACCACCCCAGACTGCCCGTAACCACCTCAGACTGCCCGAAACCACCTCTAGATTACCCGGAACCACCCCAGATTACCCGTAACCACCCCACATTACCTGTAATCTAATTTTTTTTATTGTATTTTAGTAACTGCGCTATTCTAATAACTGTTACTAGCTGCGGTTTTGCTCCAGCAAATTGGCGCTCCTTCCCTTCTGAGCCCTGCTGTGTGCCCATACAGTGGTTTATGCCCACATATGGGGTACCGTTGTACTCAGGAGAACCTGCGTTACAGATTTTGGGGTACATTTTTTCTCCTGTTCCTTGTGAAATTTAGAAATTTCAAACTAAACCAACATATTATTGGAAAAATTCAAGTTTTTCATTTTTACTGGCCAATTTTGAATACTTTCCTCTAATACCTGTGGGGCCAAAATGCTCATCCTACCCCAATATGAATTCTTTGAGGGGTGTACTTTCCGAAATGGGGTGATTTTTGGGGGGATTCTATTCTGTAGACACTACAGGGGCGCTGCAAATGCACCTGGTGCTCAGAAATTTGTTCAGAAAAATCTGCAGAGAAAATGCTAATTGGCGCTCCTTCCCTTCTGAGCCCGGCTGTGTGCCCATACAGTGGTTTATGCCCACATATGGGGTACCGTTCTACTCAGGAGAACCTGCGTTACAGATTTTGGGGTGAATTTTCTCTCCTGTTCCTCGTGAAATTGAGAAATTTCCAACTAAAGGAACATATTATTGGAAAAATTCGAGTTTTTCATTTTTACTGTCTACTTTTGAATACTTTCCTCTAATACCTGTGGGGTCAAAATGCTCACCACACACCAAGATGAATTCTTTGAGGGGTGCACTTTCCAAAATGGGGTGACTTATGGCGAGATTTTACTCCGCTGGCACTACAGGGGCTCTGCAAACCCACCTGGCGCTCAGAAACTTCTTCAGCAAAATCTGCATTGAAAAAGCTAATTGGCACTCCTTCCCTTCTGAGCCCCGCTGTGTGCCCATACAGTGGTTTATACCGACATATGAGGTACCTTTTTACTCAGGAGAACCTGCGTTACAAATTTTGGGGTACTTTTTTTCTCTTATTCCTCGTGAAATTGAGAAATTTCAAACTAAACGAACATATTATTGGGAAAATTTGAGTTTTTCATTTTTACTGTCTACTTTTGAATACTTTCCTCTAATACCTGTGGGGTCAAAATGCTCACCACACCCCAAAATGAATTCTTTGAGGGGTGCACTTTCCAAAATGGGGTGACTTATGGCGAGATTTTACTCCGCTGGCACTACAGGGGCTCTGCAAACACACCTGGCGCTCAGAAACTTCTTCAGCAAAATCTGCATTGAAAAAGCTAATTGGCGCTCCTTCCCTTCTGAGCCCCGCTGTGTGCCCATGCAGTGGTTTATGCTCACATATGAGGTACCGTTGTACTCATGAGAACCTGCGTTACAAATTTTGGGGTACTTTTTTTCTCTTGTTCCTCGTGAAATTGAAAAATTTCAAACTAAAGGAACATATTATTGGAAAAAATTTGAGTTTTTCATTTTTACTGTCTAATTTTGAATACTTTCCTCTAACACCTGTGGGGTCAAAATGGTCATCCTACCCCAATATGAATTCTTTGAGGGGTGTACTTTCCAAAATGGGGTGACTTATGGGGTTTTTTCTCTCTGCTGACACTACAGGGGCACTGCAAATGCACCTGGCGCTCGGAAACTTCTTCAGCAAAATCTGCAATGGAAAAGCTAATTGGCGCTCCTTCCCTTCTGAGCCCCGCTGTGTGCCCATACAGTGGTTTACGCCCACATATGGGGTACCGTAGTACTCAAGAGAACATGTGTTACAAATTTTGGGGTGCTTTTTCTCTCATGTTCCTTTTGAAAATGAGAAACTTTAATCTAAATGTATATATTATTGGAAAATTTTAATTTTTCATTTTTTTACAGCCTAATGGTGAATACTTTCCTCCAGCCCCTGTAGGGTTAAAATGCTCATTATACCCCTAGATTAATTCTTTAAGGTGTCTAGTTTCCAAAATGGGGTCACTTATGGGGGTTTCCAGTATACAAACCTCCTAAATCAACTTAAAATAAGAACTGGTCCCTAAAAAAAAATCAGTTTTGGAAACTTTCACGAAAATGTGGTAATTTGCTGATACATTTCTAACCCCCGTAACACCCTAAAAAAGTAAAATATGTTTATGAAATGAAGCCAGAATAAAGAGGACATATTGGTAATGTGACTTAGTTACTAATTTATTTAATACAACTTTCTTTTTTTAGAAGCAGAGAATTTCAAAGTTCATAAAATGCTAATTTTTTAAATTTTTCATGATATTTTGATGTTTTTCACAAAAAACACACAAAGTAGTGACCAAATTTTGCCACTAATATAAAGTGCCATATGTGACGAAAAAACAATCTCAGAATCGCTAGCATACGTTAAAGCATCACTGAGCTATAAGTGCATAAAGTGAGACAGGTCAGATTTTGAAAAATGAGCCTGGTCTTTTAGGTGCAAATAGGCTCGGTCTTGAAGGGGCTAATATGTGCAAATGGTCCTAATGATTAAATCTATAAGATTTAAACAAAAACGTTCCCACAGTGATTCACCTATCACCGGTCCTCGACTACCATTTGATCCAATGTTCTACCTACATAGGACTGTATTAAGACTCTGAAACACCTTAACATATTATAAAATCACATGACTGCACCCATAGAGGTAATTAGAGCCATACTGTACCCAAGAGCCATAGTGTGACTCCAACACAAAAACGGGCAAAGATGGACTCTAGGATTCTAAGACTACAAGTGAACAGATGATTGTAACCCACACAGCACAAACACAACATGAAACAGAGCAAGGGCCTGGGTTCAAAACTAAGCAAAAGCAATTGTGTGGGTTTCACCCAACGCACCAACTACAGGTTTAGTTTGGACTTTAGACTGAGCCCCAATATGTATAGGGTCTGATGACAATAACAGTGTCCCAGAATACACCAGTTCTACATAAATTAGTAAAATACATTGAGTACATGCCATACATTACCTCTCTGGCAGTTGACCAAATCATCCATTAGGGACCATCCAGAAGGACAGGCACAGGTATAAAATTTTGAAGAACTTGAGGACAGCAAACAAAGATGGCTGCATGGGTTGGAAGAACATGGGTTTTGCCCTGCGGAAATAGATCATAATACAATAATCACCTAAATTATAATAGAATAGCTTTGAGTTCAATAGATACAAATGTACAAGTGATTCTAATAAGAAAACAAATGGGCACAACCTGAACACAAACTGGGAGCAGACTGGTGTTACACATGGAATAAGGTCATAGTACCAGTAAAAAAAAATATATATTATATATATATAATCTCAAAACCATATTGATACCAACTTGAATTTTACAGAGTAATAAAGTTACAAAAAGAATTGGGGAAAACATGTACTCTAGAATTTTTACCTCCAGGCTGTTTAACAGGATGAACTGCTGAGATCCCCATTGGTTGCTGTATATTATAAATCATGACAGTCTGGTTGCCGCCATGCCACTTATTGGCTCGTATGACCCGATTGGTGTATCGGTCACTCCAATAAATGTAGTCTTCAAATATGGCAATGGCATGTGGATGTTGTAGCACCTAGACAAAGACAGATATTGGCTTAAGCAATATATATATATATATATATATATATATATATATATATATATATATATAGTAGAATGTCATATACATTGCCACAGTTGAAAGAATTGAGGAACAGCAACACTCACCAGATCACTAGCCAAAGCCTGCCGCCTGTTATTTCCATTGTAATCACAGTAGTCAATGTAGTCAAGGTAGGCATCCGCAAAGTAGAGGCGCTTAGTGGGGTAATCAATAGTTAGTCCATTGGGCCAATAGATCTTCTCAGAAACGATAACTGTTCTTAAGGTTCCATCCATACTGGCTCTTTCTATCCTTGGATTTTTTCCCCAGTCTGTCCAAAACATTAGCCGGGCACTGAAGAAAAAAAAATGATTTAAATGTTTGTAAAAAAAAATCCTGAATAAATAAATATAATGAATATTCCTTCCTTTACTTTAAAGTCTTCATGAAGCTTGTTACATTCCATAAATCGTGGGCAGTTTCATTGCTTATATTGTGCATATTATGACGGCAAAGCTATTTGTCCTTTAATTGATAAACTATGTATTTCTTAGTTATTTGGGGATAAAAGAAAAAGTTAAATTGTCAGAAAATGAAAATATCAAGGATAAAGTAGTTCTAAATTATCAGCAAACAATAATAAGGCTAACAATATATTATATTTACAGTATAGGGTGGAATCACAGTACATGCAGGGGGGACTGTATATTTCACAAGGATTTTAATAACAAGGGTTCTCTGGAGGGAAGGATGAGAGTACACCACTTCCTGCAGGACATACAGTGGCTGATATGTACTGAAAGGGTTAAGATTTTTTTAATAAAAGTTATTTAAAAATCTGTTTGACATTATAGCACCAGTTGATATAAGAACCTTTTTTTTTCTGGAGTACACCCTTTAAATCTCCGAGAGATGACTCTGTTCATCACTTCCATGTTAAACATCTACAACAAAGGACAATCCTTTGACCTTTGTTGTTAAATAGGGGCCTATAAATGTATTCAACCTACATGCCAAGAGTTTTATGCATATATATTAAATGTACACTGCTACAAGATTGTATGTAATCCTTTTTGCGGAATCTATGGCAGGAATCCTACACATTTGTTGAATTTATGCCATTAATTTGCAGCATGTATTCTGCACATTGGCTTTAATACCTGAGACCCCCACGATCAGCAGAATGAACACAGCACTTCCCTAATGTCAATTATCTTCTTCCAAGAAGCCCCATAGACTTATAATGGAGCCGCCTGGACAAAGATGGCTGTGTAAAAGGAATAAAAGAAACAGACCTAGAGAAAGAGGAGTGGCTGCACCTCACACCCCATGGTTTACATTAGTGCTTCTCGGCTATATTTAAAAACCAACGCCAGAATGTTGGTATATAATTTGATCAAACCATATTGCCTCATGTACCACGTGCAGGTCTTCTTGCACACACGTGTCCCTACTCTAAAACAACACTGTGCCAGAAGACCTGCACGCGGTACATGAGGCAATATGGTTTGATCAAATTATATACCAACATTCTGGCATTGGTTTTTAAATATACCCAAGAAGAATGTAAACCATTGGTGTGAGATGCAGCAGCTCTCTTTTCTCTAGGTCTGAGAAATAAAGAAATCTTACTCTGTTCTAGGATCCAACACGAGTCCTCGAGGATTTGTAATATTCTCACTGAGGAGGACAGTCCTGTGTGTCCCATCAAGTCTAGAGGCTTCAATGGTCTCCAAAGTATAGTCAGTCCAGTAAAGGTTTCTCCCCACCCAGTCTACGGCGATGCTTTCCGTCACGGCAATACCACTGTCAAAAATCTGTAATAATAGCAGCAGGGTCATTACACATTTTCAGGTATAATCTGAATCATTCACTCAAAGACGCAACACCTAATATGACTGAAAATGAGCAAAATTAAGCAAACACAGAGAGTAAAAGGGGTTATCCAGTGCTACAAAAACATTGCCACTTTCCTCCAGAGACAGCACCGCTCTTGTCTCCAGTTTGGGTGCAGGTTTTGCAATTCAGTTACATTGAAGTGAATGGAGCTTAATTGCAAACCACACCTGAACCGGAGACAAGAGAGGTGCTGTCTCTGGAAGAAAGTGGCCATGTTTTTGTAGCGCTGGATAACCCCTTTAAAGTAATAAATAATCCAAGAATTATTCAGTATCTAAAGCATATGTAATAAAAGCAGTGATGTAAACTGGTAAACTATCACATATTATTTCCTTTAGTAATAGAACTTCAGCCATCAGATATTTATGATGTATCCCTTGAAGAATACAACGAATCTCTCATTTTCTCCCCATACACATACAACTGAACAGTTATGTGTTCTATATGGGAAGGGCTTAGCCAGATTTTTATGGCATCGGTTTGTACATCCAAGAACAAAGGGGTTGGGCAGTAAAAATGCATCCCACCCAACCCCTATCTCTATTAACATTATCTGTTAATGGAGAGGCAGAACACCCCCATACACCTTGTACTTTTGAGCGAAATTGCAGCTACTGGAAGGATCAGCCAACTTTAGGATAAAGCATATTGGGGTCTTTAGCAATATAACTAAGCAATTGAACACAGGTTGCACAGCACATTGTATTGGATCCTAAAGAGTATTGGGGAAAAAAATCAAAAAATTAGTTCACAAGGCCTAAAATCTTACATTGCAAACCTTTACGGTAAGCAATGTGGATGGAAAATAGCCATGTAAATCACCTATAGATACATCTGCAAGGTTTTCTCAATAGAAGTTTCCTACAAAACATAAAACTTACAACTTTCCTATCTGTCCCATTGATATAGGCGCTCCATATTTTATCCAGAGTCGTGTCCGACCAGTAGATTCGACCTGTGACAGAGTCAAAATCCACAGCCACTATATTGCGCCCGTCTCTTATCAGCGAGTAGATGTTGTGAGCTTGTGTGGTGATATTGTCTGCGACTATCTGGCTCCGACTGGCCACCAGGAGCAGCAGATTTCCAAACTCTGAAAGACGAATACAATACAATATAAACACAATACCGCAAAAGCATCACCCGCAAAACCATGAGCTTAACATAAAACGTACCGGAGGCTTTACACGTTCTTCCATTGGGTTCTAAAATGTAGCCTTCATCACAGTCACATCTGAAGGAGCCTCTCTCATTATTACAGGCTTGGCTGCAAATCCCAGGAATAAGGCATTCATTGATGTCGTCACAAGTTTTAGAGTCATTCAGTAGCTGGTATCCAACCGGGCAGGTGCACTGGGCTCCAAAAGGTCCTTGAATACATCCATGAGTGCAGCCGCCATTGCTGTCAGTGCAGCTCTCCTGATCTGTTCATAGAAAACACGAGTATAAAACCATTAGACAAACATACACAATAAATAGATTTTTAAACAATAATACACAATAATACAGTCGTACTCTCTTACATCTGTTTGCATCTTCTTGCCACCTTCGCCAATTTAAAGTAAACAAGAAGGAAACAAATAAATATGAGACTGCACAAGCAGACTACATAGCAGTTGTTTGCAGTCTGTTACTATGGAGACACATAGATCTACACTGTAGATGTAGAAATTAAAAGGGGAGTTTATCAAAACTCACGTCTCACATGTTGGTCTTAAAGGGATCTTGACACACTGAACATGCAGTCTGATCTGTACAAGGCAGCTTATGGAACAGGAAGAGATTGATATATTGTTTTGGGAGAAAAAAATTCAGTATAATTTCCCTGATCATTTTGGGCTTAGGAGTCCGGTGGGTTGTCTTGGTTAGTGATTGAGAGCCATAGCCTTATGCATCTTAAAGAGTCACTGTGGTTTTTTTTTTGGTTTTTTTTCAGAAATCAATAGTCCAGGCGATTTTAAAAAAAACTTTGTAATTGGGTTTATTAGCCAAATCTGCCATTATCTGCATGTAAAAAGCCTTTTCCCAGGTCCCCCCCTCCTTCCTCTTTTCCATCCACTGCAAAAAATCTGAAAATTGTGACTTGTTGCAGGAGTCGTACCCTGTCTGTTCTAGGGAGAGGGGAGGGGGGGGGAGGAAGGAGGGAGTTAGCCGGCAGCAGAAAGCAGATAACAGAGGATTACAGGCACAGAGCTGGGTGACAGCTGTAATTAGAGGTCAGGGAGGTCAGTGCTGATGGTCAGAGGAGATACAGGGTGAGGGATTTGTAGATTAACTCTTTGTTGTCCTGTTTTGGTCTTTTCTTTAGCTCTCTCCATAGGAGAACAATGAAGACAGGGGGGAGAGCTTCAAACTGCTTTTTCATGATAAAAATGCATTTTTTGCCTAATAAACCTAATTACAAAGTTTCTTAAAATCGCCTGGACTATTGATTTCTGCAAAAAAAAAAAATCATGACAGTGACACTTTAAAGATAAAGGCTGTCAAACAGTGTGTAGGACCTCCCACACCCATTTTAATATGGGAAAAATTGTTATTGATGTTAGAGGCCATGTGCAATACTCCAGTTATGTTCATGCATTGGGCTTCCTTTCTGTGTTCCCTGAATGGCAAAAACAACAGCCACGTTGCTTAATGAGTATAAGGCTATGTTAACACAACGTATATCTACGTATATGATTATTACGAGAATATACGTTGCATTGGTGTTTATGGGATCCCGGACGGAGCGTATACACATAGTATACGATCCGTCCGGGATCCCTAACAGCGCTGCAAACAACTGACATGTCAGTTTTCTGCGGCCGCTATTCAGTGAATAGCGGCCGTAGAAAACAATGTCAGTGCACTCTGTGGAGCGAGCAGCTCCGGCCGCTCGCTTCATAGTGTGCTGTGTGGAGTTCTGATGCGGGCGTGCACGGATGCGCCCGCATCAGAACTCTACGGCCATAAAGATCATCTGGCCGGTACTGCAGTACCGCCCGGGATGATCTTTTCAGGGACCAGGTCACGTAACGGTCGGTCTTTTATGACGTGTGAACATAGCCTAAAAGTGTATCATGATCACTTTTCTGCTCACCAAAGAAAAGCCTGATGTCAGGAATATCCACTTGATAGTAGTTGGTCTATTAAACAATGGAACAGTATAAGGGCCTGTTCACACTGAGTGGTGGAATTTTAAGCGGAACCTGAAATTCCGCCTGTCCCATTATTTCAATGGGATGTCTCGTGTACCTCCCCTCTCCACCCAAAGAATTGACAGGTGTGAATGAGCCCTAATTTGTAGAAAATCATCAGCCTGAAGGCCCTTTAACTCAGGCCGATACCAGTACAACTGGTGGAACCCAACACATTGCCATAATGTGAATAAACCTGCAGGACAATGTTACTCCATTCACTCTCTATGAGATTGGTAGAGATAGCCGAGTACAACACATAGTCATTTTTGGCATTCCCATAGTTAAAGGTGCTATCCAGCGCTACAAAAACATGGCCACCTTCCTCCAGAGACAGCCCCACTCTTGTCTCCAGCTTGGGCTGGGTTTTCCTGCTCAGTTCCATTGAAGTGAATGGAGCTTAATTGCAAACCGCACCTGAACCGGAGACAAGAGTCATGTTGTCTCTGAAAGAAAGTGGCCATGTTTTTGTAGCACTGGATAACCCCTTTAAGTGAAGTCATAGTAACCTACATTGATCTATAAACCTATACAAAGGACATTACGAAACACATAAATCACAAAGAAATAATTTGTAGAAATTTACAGTACCTGGTTGCGGTTCATCTGAAAATTGCGATTTCAAAGAAAGAAAGAAAGAAAGAAAGAGAGAGAAAAAGCGAGAAAAACAGTTAAAAATCACAGGTGAATCATGCACATCTGATTAATTAACATCTGATTAATTCTCGTTGCTGATTAAGAAGATAATTATTATAATATTCAGAAGAAATTGCGAAAATAGGCCTTAGAGGACCACACTTTGCCCAGCTAGCGGTGGATAGTAATCCAAGCATGGTTACAGATCCGGTATTAGATGCAGACAGCAATATCATCTTGTTAGATACATTATAATCAACCCGGTGAAATATTTTCTCAGTGATTGAAGATTCTGGTGGAATATTACATAGGGCCTTTAGAAAAACAAGAGAACGTAGAAACGGGGAACAAGGAAGATGTTGGGTGCACACTTACTGCAGAGAGGGGACTCGTCTGCCCCATTGGGACAGTCTGGCGTGTTATCACATACTTTGCTGATGTTCACACATACACTCAGGCCTGGACACTGCCACTGCCAGCTGGGGCAGCTGAATGGGGGAGTTGGACAGTCTCTTTCATCGCTCATGTCTCGACAGTCGTTGTCCCCATCACAGACCCAGGAACGATAGACGCAGTTTCCATTAGCACATTGGAAGTGGGAGGGAGGGCACGTTCTAACCGGACATCTGTGGTGTTCATCAGAACCATCAACGCAGTCTGGATGCCCATCACATTCCCAGTCAGAGGGGATGCAAGTCCCATCTGACTGGCACTGGAATTCATTATGGTGGCACATCCCCGCCGGCCGTGTTGCTGAAATGATACAAGGGAATTTGTAGAAGTCAATTGCATACAATTGTACATATTAGGCCAATGGAGGTTCCATAGAAGACAAGCTGGTCAACTTGCGACAGTAACGTTAGAGCAGATGAGTTACTAAAACTATAGATATGGGGCATGTATGGTCATACTGTAACGTCACATAAACCCACAAATCTTTCCCAAAGCTACTTGAAAAGACCACTCTTGACCAGAGTTTTTGTACTATGTTTCCAATTCACCTACATATACTATGGATATTGTCCATCTACTTTGAGAAGACTGCACAATGGTGCATGTAACCTATAAAGAGCTTTATGACTTATTTGAAAGCATGCCTATGCCGGTATACCTATATCATTGCCGATTCCACTGTTTGCGTCATAGACGCCGGAGTTCTGTCTTAACCACTTAACCACTTTGATTACATGGCTGCAGTAATGATGGGTGGGTATATCCGTGTCATCCCTGCCACCAAACTGTCCCTGGGAAGAACAGGGCACACCACATGTGCATGGCCAAACTCTGTTTATTCTTTATGGTACCTCCAAACATTGTGTAGACGCCATAGAGAATGGAGCACTGGCTGCACACACAATCGATAGGAGTCCTAGCAGTTAGACCCCCCATTGATCAGCTTGTTATGCCCTATCCTGGGATGAGGGATAACTATACAGCTTGGGGCTATGTTCATCCAACGTAAGTTTTGTATTAATCATGGCCGTTGTTGCCGATTTGCAACAACGGCCGTGATTAATACAAAACTTACGTTGCACTTCAGTACCGGCCGCGATGATCTTCACTGACACCGACCATTCTGTGACCCGGCCATATCACAGCATGGCCAGTGTCTTACGATGTGTGAACCCGGTCTTAGAACACATTCATATGTTCCGTAGGTTATCCGTAGCCCATACTGTAGCTATGGACGGCCAACGGAGTTGAATTTGTAGGATGGCTACAATGCACAGACCTATTCAATAGAGAATAGTGATCCCTGCTACAATTGTGGGTATGTAGTAGGACTCGCTAATTTTTTTCCAGAACGGATCACAGCTCCATAACATGTAAGAAACATATGACCAGAGCCATTTAAATGAACAGGTCTGTAGTGCTGTGAGCACGTGTGAATAAGGCCTTAAGGTTCTTGAGGCAAAACAGTAAATGGTAGCCCCTTCAAAAAGTTATTAAAAAGTATGTTTCTTCATGCATGATGCACCCTGGGGTCCATCCATCTTGAAGGCTATTTTTATTGCAATTTCCAGCTGGGGAAATGACACAAACTGGTATTTACTTACGACAATTCCTTTCATCAGAATGGTCATTGCAGTCAAACACGCCATCGCACTGGTAGTAGAGGTTGATGCACTGGTTACCAGTTGCACATGCAAACTGGGAGGCTGTACAGTTGAAGACTAGGCAAGAGCAAAACATTGACCATAAGTAAACTATACATTATGCTCAGCACATAGCATTGAGTATGGATGGCACTTACTGCAGTCTTTTTCATCAGAACCATCTACACAATCTCTGTCACCATCACACACATAATACGGGTCGATGCAGCGATGGTCTGGACATTGAAATTGGCCCGGCTCACAGGTATTCGTGAAATCTGCAGACAGGGATAAAGGAAAAGAAGATGTATTAAATATCATAGGAATCTAATATCAATATATTGGTGCAGAGTATTAGTTGTTGTGAAAGTACAACTCCCTCCATTCTCTGTAAGGGTATGTTCACACTGAGTAATTCAGGCAGAATTATGCGGCGGAAAGCTCAAAGAAGTGACATGTCACTTCTTTGAGCGGAGAGAGGCGTCAGCGGAGGAGTGCGCACTCTCCCATAGATGGGCTATGACAGGCGGGATTCCACTGCGGACCTGAATTACTCAGTGTGAACATACCCTTAAGACTGAGACATACAGTACCATACTCACCTATAGGAATTAAGACTCCCATATATATTACAAAACCATCGGACAAATAGCTGCAAATTACTTACTGCAGTTCCGTTCATCGGATCCATCTCCACAGTCATTGTCTGTATCACAGAGCCATATCCTAGGGATACAATGGTTGTTATTACAGGTGAATGAGGTAGCAGGACAGGACCGGGGACCTTGAGTTGGGCAGTTTTGTTCATCGCTCCCATCAAGACAGTCATTGTGTTTATCACAGCGCCAATTCTGGGGGAGGCATTGCCCATTGCGGCATGTAAATGCTCTGGAGGAACACGTAGTGTCTGTAAGAAAGTATAAGTAAGTGATCAACAATATCACAAGTACAAATGATGCAGATTGACAAAGTATAATGAAAGAAAGGACTGTGATCAGCCACAACTAGCATGATGGTAATAAGTAGTGTTGAGCAAACTGGCTCAACTGTTCAGGATCGGCAATGTTCTCCGAGCCCGAACACTTGGCATATGATCACCGGTGGCTGGAGAAGTTGAAGCCGCTCTAGTGCTGCCATGAAAACATGGATGCAGCCTTTGGTCTATGGCTGTATCCATGTTTTCCAAGACTCCCTTGCACGGCATCCAACGCCTCCAGTCAATCAAATGCTGAGTGTCCGGGTTCGAAGAACATTGCCGATCCTGAACACTTCAACAAGTCCGCCCAACAGTACTAATGAGGTCAATTTCGTGATGTTCCACAGATACGTAAGGTACTATAATTATATATGTAGCATTACCAAATATACTGTCCATACCCTATCTGGTGATGGGGGGTATAAACATCATAAAGGTTATAGTCACATATGGCAGAAGTATCCAACACCTGAATAGGGTTCTTAACAATTCATGCAAAACAGATGTATAGAATGGGGTCTGTGCTATAGGAATATGAAACAGCATCTACGTATGTGATTATATTGTTGGCCAAATGAACAAAGTCCACTAACAGTAGACCTTCAGTTTAATAGAAACAGGAATACTCACTTGGGGATCCGCAACCCTGTTCATCACTGTTGTCGTGACAGTCATCGACACCATCACAGCGGTAATAACCCGGTACACACTTGCCATTGGCACAGGCGAATGAATAAAGGCCGCATTGCAAAGTTGGGGGTTCATTAGAGGGATCTTCCACACAAGTGGCCTGATCTGGACGGAGCCTCATCCCATACGGGCAGCCACAAATCCTTTGGTAATTGGGGACTGGGAAGCAAAAGTGACTGCAATCTCCATTAGGATTGGTTGGCCGGTTGCACTGATTTGATCCTGGAATATCAAAATTATGACGTCCATATTAGCTATATATATATATATATATATATATATATATATATATATATATATATACACAAGTTCTGTACAGATGACGTAATTGATGTACCTATCTGAATGCCGGCATCAAAAGATTTCACATGTGCAATGTTATGAATTCCTCTGCGTATGATCGTCATGTCTCCTCCATCATATTTCCGGATTCGGACGATAGCCTGTAACCTCCAGTCAGTTATGTATGCATAGGCTGCAGGAGAAATAACAATTATATGCAAATTATAAATATATATATATATATATATATATATATATATATATATATATATATATATACACCACAAAATGAATCTAAGGTAGTAGAAAAAAGATCAATACAAGTGACTACATTGCCTATATTAATATCCTAAGCATGTAACAAGCAAGTAACAGCAGGGATATGTAGAGTACAGGGGGCCCGTAACAGGAAGTGGTTTGCTTTTTTTTGAAGGAAATGTGTCATCAGAATATCTTTGGGTTAAACACTTTTTTCTTTAAAGATTTTTTTGTGATTTTTCCATTTTTCTATCTATATTATAAAATAATCCTCATGTTTTGCAGTTTTCATTCTCATCACTGGGGCTAAAACTTAGCTGACAATTCCTGTTGTGTCTGTGGTGATAAGAGGAGGCTGCTGCAAAGTGATCTGCACAGCATTGCAGCATTGCAGTTACACCAGTAGACAGAGGAGACAACAGCAGCTCCCTGTGGAATGACCTCTTCAAAGGTCACAGAGCGCGCTCAATGATGTTTTATATTCACCTCAAGGGGACAGGCACTGTATATTGTTGTCTATGTCCATGAAGCTTGCTGTAAAGCATGTTACTAAATGCTGTTAAAAACAGCTCAGGCAAGATGGCATCCCCCAAAACAATGTACAAAAAGTGAAATAAAAAAAAATTAACAGTCAAAAAATAGAAACAGATTAGAGTAAAAAAAAAATAGTTTTAGTATCAGACTCTAATCCGTAAAAGAAAATTTAGGTGACACATTCCCTTTAACTCAAATCCCTTTAAAGTAGAGCTAAAGGGGAAGATTTATCAAACGTGGTGTAAAGTGATACTGGCTCAGTTACCCCTAGCAACCAATCAGATTCCACCTTTCATTTTCCAGATAGTCTGTGAGGAATGAAAGGTGGAATCTGATTGGTTGCTAGGGGCAACTGAGCCAGTTTCACTTTACACCATGTTTGATAAATGTTCCTCAAAGTTTCCAGAACTTCTACCAAATACTATCTATAGTAAATACTATCTACTCTCTCCCTAGTAGAATATAAGGACACTGTAGAACTCAGGTCAGTCCCTCCCCAACAACAGTTACTGAATAAATTAAGTAACATATCAGACGTCCGAGCTGCTTACTAAATTAGTGTAAATCTTGCTGATTGGTGCTTACACAGCTCAACGATCACTAGATCATTCACGTAGCCTTTTGCTTTAAACAGCTATTGGATGCACATACTCTATTACACAGGGAGATGAGCAGGCCATGGCCCCATGAGCCGACAAACAAGCGTTTGCTCATTCGTCAGCTGATCGCTGGTCCTATTACACAGGATGATATCAGCTGGCCATAGAAGATACATTTTTATTATGTTATTAGTACATAATGTCATATTTATGGTGCTGGCTAACTAGCCTGCCAATATCTAGCGTGGACATACCCTCTTCTCTCTCTCTCGATCTCTCCTCAAAAATGTCTATGAAGCCCAACTTGGGGATTGGGATAGAAGCGCTTATTTTAAAGGGGCAATTTTTTTTCTTTATAAATCAACTGGTGTAAGAAAGTTATATAGATTTGTAAATGACATCTACTTTAAAATCACACACCTTCCAGTACTCATTAGCTACTGAATGACCTACAGTAGGTGGTCTAAAAGTAGTATTTTTTCCCAGTCTGACACAGTGCTCTCTGCTGCCACCTCTGTCCATGTCAGGAACTGTCCAGAGCAGGGAAGGTTTTGAGTATTTGCTGCTGCTCTGGACAGTTCCTGACATGGACAGAGGTGGCAGGAGAGAGCACTTTGGAATACTTGAGAAGTATAGAAGTAAATTACAAACCTATACAACTTTCTGACACCAGCTGATTTGGAAAAAAAATGCTGGAGTTCCCCTTTAAGCTAAGTTCTTCTATCCTGATCTCTTGTCCTGTTGCAGAAGTTGTGTTTCACAGACTTTTTTGAGGAGAGAGGCAGAGATAGAACGTCTTTAGCTAACAACTAAGCTAAGAACCGGACAAAATTGTTGACATGTCTCTATTGTATTTTTTTTAAATGACAGAGAACTGTAAGGCTATGAATATCCATTATAGCATCTTACCTCCATAGATAGTGAGTCCGAATGGATGAGTCATTTGTGTTATTCTGCTGAGGGTTTGTCTGTCAGAGCCATCAAAATTGCTGTGTTCTACTTTATCGAAGAACGCATCCACCCAATATATCCGTAGTGAGCTATTCATCAATGGAATGGGATGATTTCATTAAAGTATTCATAAAAATAACAGCATATTTTATATACAGACTTAGGCCATGTTCACACATGGTATAACACCGGCCGTTCTTCCGGATGATCTTAATTTCTGCTGAATTCGGATGCGGGCGCACCCATTTGCGCCCGCATCCGAATTCACCACTGCACACAATGGAGCGTGCGGCCGAAGTCGTACGATCCATTGTGTAAACTGACAGGTTCTCTGACAGGTTCTCTTCAATGAATAGGGGCCACAGAAAACTGACATGTCAGTTTCTCGTGCACCCGGATGGAATCCCGGAGTGAGCGTATACTATGGGGGAGATTTATCATACATGGTGTAAAGTGAAACTGGCTCAGTTGCCCCTAGCAACCAATCAGATTCCACCTTTCATTCCTCACAGACTCTTCGGAAAAGGAAAGGTGGAATCTGATTGGTTTCTGGGGCAACTGAGCCAGTTTCACTGTACACCATGTTTGATAAATCTCCCCCAATGTGTATACGCTCCGGCTAGGATTCCGTTCATTTACTGACATCGTATGGTTTGTATAAATCATGGGTGTGATTTATACAAAACATGCGTTGTGTGAACATAGCCTTAAAGTGTAACTATGATTTGTAAAAACTTATTGGTGCGTTTCAGTGGGGGTCCAGGTGCTGATCGCTAAAATGAGGGGGCAGTACATGCTCTGCCCCTTCATCTCCATTATAACTGCAGTCTACTGAATTATAATGGAGCCTATGGAACTTTTGGCTGGGAATTCTATAGGCTCCCATTATAATTCCATAGACTGCTCGTAGAAGCATTCTGCGTATCTCATCTCTGTATAGCGGAGACGAAGAGGCAGAGCGCATGCTGCTAAGAGCCTCTGCCCCTTTGTTCTAGCGATTGGCACCAATGCCACTATGACAAGTCAGAAGTTTTTACAACTCCATCGCCCCATGTAATAGGGAATGGAGACATCTCCTGCAGCGAAACAGGAAAAGCAGTGAGCAGGGAGTGAAGCACTTAGCCAGGCACTTCTGCTAGCGCTATCTCACAATTGGCGGGAGTCTAAACATTCAGACCCTGACATGTCTCCAGGACATTTGTGACAGTACTCATATATTTTAAAGCTGTCAGCAAATTTATGCATCTCAGACCTATATAACATTGAAATTTGCTGTATTTGACCCTTATTTCTTATAAAAAAAAAAAACAAAACTAGAAGTAGAAAAAGAAGAACCAATAATTAAAATATGTAATTTTGTAATGTGCAGAATTAAAATAAATTACCTCCAGTCCATTGCTAAACCATTCGGCCATCCAAGAGTTGTATTCACAATGGGTGACACATGGGATCCGTCGCACCAAGCCCTCATGATTTTTGCCGGGCGGTACCAGTCTGTCCAATAAAGGAACCTAAAAGAGGCAAAAAAGAAAACCAAAAAACAAAACATGATTTAGAAACGGTAACTAGTTTTGTCTTATGTAGACTTTATCATCTTTATCATAACTATCTAAAAATCAATGAAAATATTCACTGGGCACTATGTAATCCTTAAAGGGATATTCATTTCAAACATAACCTTTCATATGTTGCTGCAATTCCTTCTATAATTGTTATTATCTATTCAGTTTCCTTCCCCCAGTTCCGAGCTGATGCTTTCTGCTGAAGACACAAAAAACAATGTGTGAGCTTTTCTCTCTGTATCCGCTCCCCCTCCCTTCTGAAACAGCTCATGTAAACAAGCCCCTATCTGCGACTTTGCAATGCCAGGAAGGATAATTACAGTGAGTTCATTAGCAATTGACCTCAGAATAACCCTCCCGGCATTACAAAAAAGTTACAAAGTTGCACATAAAGCCAGTCAAGGGCTTGTTTAAATAAGCTGTCTCAGAAGGGAGGGGGAGACAGAGATAAAAGTTCACACACATTTTTTTGTGTCTTCAGCCAAAAGCAGCAGCTCAGAACTGGGGTAAAGAGACTGAATAGATAATATTAGTATGGAAAGAATTGTTAGTCTCATCATTGGCAGCAATACATGAAAAGTTATGTTTAAAAGTGGAATACCCCTTTAATGCTGTAGGAAAATTGGACACTGGTTTATTTCTGCAGATGGAACATACTTTGATGTAATAATTAATGGGGGACCCATCAAGCCAAAGAGGTCAACCACAATGAATAGGTTCAGCGTACATTATCATGACGTTACCATAGCACATTCATATATTACTGTCTGAATCTGTATGTAAGTGAAGAAATGCAAGATAAATATAGGAGATCCCATTTCAGCAGGAAGACACCGTCCGTTATCTCAAGTAAGATGTGGAACATTATCTGCAGGCTGGAGACAGAAGCACTTTAAAGTGAATAACAGAGCCGGACAGGGCCGACTCCTCTGGCTTCATGTCAATATACAAAAAAAGTGGGGAAAAGGCAGAAGTTCTAACGATAACTTGTCAGCATATTCCTTTCATGCGGAGCAGCGGATCGCCTTACAGTCCTCTTGGAGCGTGGTCATTTGCCAGCGGCGGAGAAGAAATAAATAGTTGGAAGCGAAAAGATGCAGGATCATGAGAAATACAAGGCAACATCCTCTATTAATTCTCTTCTTGATCGGGTTAAAAAAACTCAAGGAGCAAAAGGAGAAGAGAAAGTAAATAAAGAAAGGATCTAGTTACCCCATGACTGGGTGGACCACGATGGAGCGGGGCTGATTTAAATTCTGGATAATGGCTCTTCTCGACTTATCTACAAGTCTCATGACACTGATGCTTCTGTATCTCGGGTCGGTCCAGTAGAGGTTCTTAGAGATCCAGTCGTAGGCCAGGTCTTCCACGCCTTCCACTCTATTGGCTGTGAGGATTTCCTTACCTGATAGAAATTACAATAGTTCAACTGTTAATAGCTGAATTTTAGTTTGAAACCGTGTCAGCTTGTATGCCACATGTCGGCCTATTCATGTTCATAGCCTGGTGTGAACCTGGCCTCAATCATATGCACAGTAATTGTATGACACATCGGCACATGGTAGTATGTAAAAACAATCAATCCTTATTTAAAGAACGTTAAAGGGTTACTCTGACAAAATTACTTTTCTTCAACTGGTGTCAGAAAATTATTTAGATTTGTAGTTTACTTCTGTTTTAAAAATCTCCAGTCTTCCAGTACTTATCAGCTACTGTATGTCCTGCAGGAAGTGGTGTATTCTTTCAAGTCTGACACAGTGCTCTCTGCTGCCACCTCTGTCCATGTCAGGAACTGTCCAGAGCAGCAGCAAATCCCCATAGAAAACCTCTCCTGCTTTGGACAGTTCTTGACATGGACAGAGGTGGCAGCAGAGAGCACTGTGTGAGACTGGAAATAAAACACTGCTTCCTGTAGGTACATCTCTCATCTATCATCTCTCGTCCTGTTGAATAAGTTGGGCTTCATAGACTTTTTTGAGGAGAGAGACAGAGAGATAGAAGATATTGGTGGCAGCAGAGAGCACTGTGTCAGACTGGAAAGAAAACACCACTTCCTGCAGGATATACAGCAGCTGATAAGTACTGGAAGACTGGAGGTTTTTAAATAGAAGTAAATTAGAAATCTATATAACTTTCTGACACCGGTTGATTTGAAAGAAAAATATTTTCACCGACGTACCCCTTAAAGCGTTACTATCACTCAAAAAAGTCAAACGTTTTGATTAGTCTGGGTCTCTGTTGAGGCTCTAGGTGCTGATCTCCTGCAACAAACTGTATTGAGCAGCGAGCCAGGTGGTGAAGCATACAGTCCTACACTTCTCCCGGCTATATCTAGCAATCGGTGGGGGACTCAGCACCAAGACCCCAACTGATGAAAACTTCTGATATGTCTATGTGACAGGTTTTAAAAAATTTAAATGACAGTAACGCTGTTACAGTAAGTGTACCTGGTGCTTTAGGAAACATTTTTGTGTGCAAGGGATGGAGGTAATCCCATAGAGTTACATTGAAGTCGTCACATGGCACAGGGTCAGAAGGGGATACATATAGTGCATTATTCTTCTGGCACTTTCTAGCAATCACTTGATGTCTGAACGTCCAGATTCCGACCAATCAAAACTTCTGACATGTCTTTGTGACATGCAAAAAGTTTTCTTTAAGTAACCGTAAAGCTTGAAAGGGTACCCATTGCTTTAAAAACTTTTGACATTTCCTAGAGACATGACAAAAGTATAGGTTGGTCTGGGTCAAAATGTTCATACCCCATACAATCACTGGGACCAATAGGAGGGAAGCACATAATCGAACTCTCTTTCTCAGATTATAACTTTTGACATGTCTAATGTGACGCATTACAAGTTTCTTTTTTTTTTAACACGTTAAATGCATTGGCTACCAGATTGCCGCTATGTCCAAGCACCTGACTACCTATGTAGAATCCTGTGATCTAAGGAAGGGAGGGCATATACTTTTGCTTAACTCTTCATCATAGTCAAGATCACTGTTTCCTGTCAATGAATTATAAGTTACTAGAGATGAGAGAACCTTGAGTGTGCAGCATTTGATTACCGGTGGCTGAAGAAGTTGGATGCGGCCCTAAGCCTGCCTGGAAAATATGGATACAGCCATAGGCCATAGACTGTATCCATGTGGGACTCGCTAGGGGCTAGGGCTGCATCCAACTTCTGCTGGTTTGAACAAACAGGTCTGGCCTTGGCTATTTTATAACCCTGGGGTATACCCTGGCCTAGGCTAAACTATACCTGGGTATAATCTGGGTGGGGGTTAATGGCCTGCTATATCGGGCGTGCTCAAGGTTCACTCATCTCTAGAAGTTACGTCTGTCTGAAGACCATTAGCCTGGTCAGTACACCTATAATCCTGTCACATTTATACCCAGTCCGAGCACATACACCTCAGCCTCATAAATCTCTTCATACCGTGTTACAATGTGTCGGTGCAGATAACACGTGTAAGCCTTGTAAACGCTGTGAAATTTCTATTGACTGGAACATTTGTAATGTTGGTCTGAAATGATGCGCCAAATTCTTTCTCAACATATTTTGCTTTTTCATCTCTTCCTAATCGGAGCCCCTGGTACGGACTCCTAAGACTACCAGGCTGACAGAGCGTGCCTCCTCACACACAGGCATATTGTGCAAAGCAGCATACCCCCCTATACTGGCACGGGCCTGCACTGAGGAGACTCCCGCAGACATTCCACAGGCTTCCCAGGCAGCTTTATCTTAAATGTCTTGTCTGACATTGATGTGTTTATCGGGCTAGAAGGATCATTTGACCAGTGATTCCTGATTCTTATAAGAAATTACAGCCAAATATCAGCTACAAGACTGGACACAATACATCTCATCGACTCCCCCATACCTCTAAGTGCTATAAGGGTACAGATATATGTTATTCTACATATGTTAAAGGCATTGAATATCCTTGGTATAAGCTAAAACATAGAATAAATGAATACTGAGTAGTGGGATGTACAATATGGCCGCTGGGGCCTATGTAGCCATGACGATAGTTCCTCCTGTCTCTAATATCCCAGCTATGAAATTTCATATATGATTCAGAGAAAGGATGGGGAAACTGCTGCCAGTCCTGTCAGCAATCGATTGGGAAAGTATTCAAATTTTATATATTGCCTTCTTGAAAATACCTTGTATTATAATCCACAATTTTTTCCTATGTAACATGTCATGGGGCAGAGTGGTCTTTGGTCACCATCAGGGAGCTGGGCCCAGATGTGACATATTACCCCTCAATAGTAATGGCTAACTGGTTTCAGAAAGTTATACAGATTTGTAAATTATGTCTATTTAAAAATCTCCATTCTTACAGTACTTATCAGCTGCTGTATGTCCTGCAGGAAGTGGTGTATTCTTTCCAGTCTGACACAGTGCTCTCTGCTGACACCTCTGTCCTTGGCAGGAACTGTCCGGAGCAGGAGAGGTTTTCTATAGAAAGTTGATACTGCTCTGGACAGTTCCTGACATGGACAGAGGTGGCAGCAGAGATCACTGTGTCAGACTGGAAAGAATACACCACTTCCTGCAGGACATACAGCAGCTGGTAGGTACTGGAAGACTTGAGATTTTTAAATAGGAGTAATTTACAAATCTGTATAACTTTCTGATATCAGTTAATTTAAAAAAACATTTTTTTTTCTCCGGAGTACCCCCCATTATACATTCCAATCTGTTTAAAATTTGTAATTGAATTTCAAACCTACCTGTCCCATATACTTTCTGCTTGTAGATCATGTCTTTTACAGTGTCGGTATAAAATATGCTGTTATCCTGAGCATCAAAATCTATTCCAACAAAATAGGAGGGGACTCCGGTAATGGGAATGATGACGTCCTCCTGGGTGGAGAGGTTAAATGGTATTCCACGGACAGCAAATTGGGAGGAGAAAAGCAGGAATTTCTGGACACCTGCAAATAAATTTGAGAATTTAAATAAAAATTAAAAAAATTGCATTATAGATACATTTTCTAAAGGTTACTAGGGTTAGGCTGGATTCACACTGCATTTGTGCACCCCGTTTTTTCATCTGTTTTATGCGAAAAACAGATGCATTTGTGTGTATCCATTTAGAGCCGTTTTTTCCATTTACCTCCGTTTTGATCCATTTTCTATAATGGCCTCTTAAGGTCTTTTTACACCTTGTGATTTGTCGTTCGCAGGGGCCACAAACGAACACTGTTTAGCAAGATCAGCACTCGTTTGCAAGTGCCTTTACATGGCACGGCAAATCAAGGGGCCCAGGCTGCGTAAACGATCCTTACATCTGTGTTGCTTGTGATCCGGCATGTCTCCTCCAGTCTAGCCACCGTGTTCATCTTCAGGCTCCGCCTCCTCTGGCTGTAAATCATTCTGGAGGAGGCGGAGCCTGAAGATTCAGACTAGACTGGAGGAGGTGTGCTGGATCACAAGCAGCACTGATGGTAGGTATACACTGCTGCTTGTGATCTTTAATATGACAGCACAGATATATAAGTATCCTATTTGTACAGGATGTCCTAAATACATATATGTGTTATTAGGATCACATCCCCTGTTTACACAGGACAATGAGTGACGACAACGATAAATTTAAAAGCCTATTCTAAAGACCCGATCAGCCAAGGATCAGATGTTTTCCCCGTCCTCAGCTGATCGGTGTCACTTTTACATGGGCCGATTATCGGTTGCAGGAGCTTCTCCAGTAGCGCCCATTGGCAATAATCGGACCATGTAACGACGACCCTTTATACCCACATTTCCCCTATTTCATTTAGTAAGTTTGTAAAACCTATGGCTGTAAGGACACAGTTTTACAGCAGATGGGTGGGATGCACATTACATCACTAAGACAAGGATAAAAGAAGCCTTATTATCCGAGCATATGGTTATATGTAAAAGACTCGACCTTCGGAACAGTCAGTAACTATGCGCTTTGAAATGCACGTGTGTAAAATAAGAAAATCTGAATGACGTCTTTAATTGTATCAAAGTCCGACCTTGTGAAAAAACGACTAAAGTGTCTAAAAATACAATGACACATTGAGCTGCGGGAATGATAAAACATACTGTTAGAAGGGTCCAGGAGCAATACACACAGTTATAACATGTCAGCTATGTGGATAGTTAAGGTGACCAGTAGAGATGAGCGCAACTCGAGCGTGCTTGAGTCTGATCCTTCAACGTTTGAATAATGGTGGTTAAAGAAGTTGGATGCAGCCCTCGAAAACATGAATACAGCCATAAGCCATAGGCTGTATCCATGTTTTTCCAAACTCCCTAGGGCTATATCCCACTTCTTCATCTACCAGTATCCAAATTCCGAACAATATATTTCCTGGCTCCCCCATATAATTGAACATCACTTCTCTCCAGCGATGTCAACTGTCAGTGTTAAGTTGGAACACCAGTATACACCTTATACTGACGGCCGAACCTTCTAGTGGCAATGGCCTCAGATAACTTTAGTATAAGGTGTTGGGGCACCATAACACTTATAGATCAGGTCTCTGTCTTTAGGTCTAAGATTCAGCCTAGGAGAAGCTGCTTTTTATTTTTGTGTTACAATTAGCATTTTCATCTGTATCATTTCTGTATAAGTATCTTATTCAAAGTGCCATAGGAGACAATTCTCTTACCAACGCATCGACGTCCATCTTGTAAATCAAACCCGAGTCGACAGCGGCATCTATAACCAAGGGCGTCATTGTCTGTTCTGTGACTGAGGACACATATCTGCTCACAGCCTCCATTATTATTCCCACAAGGGTTCCGCACTAGACAGTGAACATTAGTATTAGATAGATAGGAGATAGATAGATAGATAGATAGATAGATAGATAGATAGATAGATAGATAGATAGATAGATTCCCTCAATACTCCACTTTAAATGTAAAAATAAAAAAATCCAAAAAGATAAGTTCTTACCATATGGCTGGCGGGCAGAATGATAAACGGTGACTCCATAGGGTCTTGATGAAGAACTAAAGACTGAATGAGACGTAGTGTCTGAAAACTTGTTGACTTTTAGCACGCCAAGTTTTGTCCAGTCGGTAAAATATACAAAATGCTCAAAGATACTAATTCCATAAGGGTGCGGTACAATGTCCCCTCCATGTATTATTGTTTTCCTGTAACAAATTGCAAAAGTTGGAAGTTAGGAGTGTTTCTCAAAACCCAACCTCAGTGCATCGTGGCTAAAGTGATTGGCAAAGTTTTTGTGACCTTCAGTGCCTGGGGGGCCTACACCGAACTCACTTCACCACTGGTGCAAGGGCTGTACTTCTATGTCCCATTAAAAGGACAGACCCGCAACAAAAAGACTGGTATAAGATCTACAGAGTACTACAAAGAAAGGAGCCTTAATAATTCCTAATGGAAGGGCTTCATGAATTGGCAGTAATACCTTTGGAGACCATCATAAGTCACAGTTTCAATGTAGTCGTAGCGGCTATCCACCCAGTATAACCTCTTTGCAACAATGTCCAAGGTGATCCCTGCAGGCCAGCCCAGTTTGGTTTTAATCAAATCATGACGATTGCTACCATCCATAAAAGCTCGTTCCAGTTTCGGATCTCCAGATACACTATCCCAGTCAGAAAAGAATAAGTATCTGTGGATAAAACAAAAACAAATCTGCTCTTATCACTTATTCTCAATGGTATTTTGGTTCTCATAGGAGAAGTTCATTCCTCAGAGCTGTTCTTCCTGCAGGGAGTTACTAGAATGACCATCTATTTGCACCTCTTTGCACAGGAAGTTTTTTAGATTTTATTATAATTTTTTAATAGAGAAGATTTGGATGGGAGGGTAGTTTAAGCTGTAGGAACTGCATGGAGTATCACTACTAGAGTCTAAAGACTTTGTAGTGATACTCCATGGAGTTTCTGCAGCTAAATTACACTCCCATCCAGATCTGCTTTATTAAAAAATATATTTAAATCTAAAAAAAATGCAAAGAGATGGTCATTCTAGTAACTCCCTGCAGACCCATAAACTTCATGGGCCCTAGGCCCATAAACTCCAGTAATTACCTGTGATACTTACCCAACTGTTGGATCAACAGCTATACCCCTTGGGTTGCCCAAATCTTCTGTTATTAATGTTATCCGATTCTGCCCATCAAGATCTACCATATCGATCCTGTTGACGCTTGTTTCAACTATGTAAAGTTTATTTCCAATCCAGTCAACTGCTAAGTTTTCGGGAGATTCAACAGATACGTTGAGGACTTGCCGAAGATTTGAGCCATCAAAATCTACCGAGAAAACCTGATAGAAGAATATTTGACAAATCACTAAGAACATTTTTGTTATAAGTAAAACATTGTAGAAATGAGTTGTCACATGATCTTCTCCTGGCCAATCAAAATAAAAGGCAACATCACCCTAGCATATTTTTTGGCCTGTACCAATAACTCAAATGAGAGTCCACCAATCAGTGGGTGAAATATTTTGTCAACATACATGTTTCACAGGCAGTCTTAGACTTCCAGGTAAGTTTTGTGTATTGTAGTGTGTAGTAGTGTGCATTGTGCGGGCGTATATCGTATACTTTCAAGCGAACGCATCAACCTCAAAACTACGTGCGTATATTCGCGGTTCGCACTACGGACAGAAACATACGCAGTTTGAACATAGCCTTAAGCTGTATATGTTTATATTAACATAGCGTGTACCATATACTTTAATACGTTTTCGTTGTTCTTTTTATGGTATCTGCTGTACGTCTACTGTACTAGGCCCGATCTTTCCTAACAAACTTGTCTGAATACAATGACCTGCTTCAGTGCCTTCTCTATGAGGAGATCCATTACAGTACAAACACAAATATGCAGGAAAAAAATTCGATTTTTATCATTCAAGAAAAAAAAAGGCACTTTTACATTTACCGCATCGGGTTTCCAAAAATGACTAATAAAGGATTGACTCATTTTCAAAGAATGTTCTCTATTAGGCATTTTGACTCCATTAAAAATAAATGGGAAATTGCACAACATGTCCGTATAATAGAAGGCTTTGTTTAATCCATAACATGTAATACAAGCTAGAAACCTTCATTAAAATCGTTTTTTAAAGATTGTATAATGTAATTGTGTCATTTTTTTTAATTATATTTATATATTTTAAAAAGATTCATTGTTATATAAGAATAAAGGTGTAGAACTTTTGAGTATAATACAAGGCAGAGTCACAGTATTAATAGGCTATATTTTTTTTAGAAAGCCTAAACTGAGATGACTGAACCCTCCAAAAATAATTCATAGAGGATTTACTAACATTGGCTGTCAAATGTGATTCTGATTTGGCCCTAAACGTCCTGTCCTTGTACATGCTAAGTAGTAAGGCATACCCTATATGCCTCACCTACCTTATATGCCTCACCTACCCTATATGCCTCACCTACCTTATATGACTCACCTACCCTATATGCCTCACCTACCTTATATGACTCACCTACCCTATATGCCTCACCAATTAACCCCTAAGAGATGTTTGGGTGTTAGAAACTTACCTGATCTTATCTGTTCCAAGTTCCATACCATCATCTTATTTTTGCACTCATCAATGGCATAATCATTTGATGGTAACTAAGTGTGTGATGACACATTGCAACAGACAGGAGTGGTTGACTCTATAACTAGTGTTAAGTGAGCATGCTCAGTTGAGCATAGTGCTCGGGGGGCTCTATCAAACTTGATGCTCAACCATGCAGTGCATGGGTGCTCGGGTAAAGATGGCAATTCACCTTTATTAACTTTAACCATTAGTTACATCTCCCACAGAAACCTATTTCCTTTTTTGCGTTCTAATTTTTGTATATTTTGTCCCTTGAAGTTTTAATGAAATTAAAACAAAAAATGTAATAGTAATAGATTACTCAATTCAAGCACTCAAGCATTGAAAAACGCTCAACTCGCGTACCAAGCACTGAAGCATTTAAGTGCTCGCTCAACACTATTTATTAAGCCTAAACACCCCTTAGAGGCTATGTTCATATATGTACATCATACGTCTAAAGCAAATTACAAAAAAAAATCTAATTCATACTAATCTGATGTTTTGTAAAATTTGGAACAAATCCAACTTATTCCTAATCTGTGGTTAAAGTATGCCAGGTTAGTTTTGTGCAAAGTCTGCGTCAGTAACTCTATTTCTCCATTCTCAGGTTTGGTATTAGTAAATTAGAGGTGATGTCTGATCTTGACAATCCATTTTTAAATAAAGTCAACCTGAAGAATAAGTGATCGCTAGGAGAAGCTGTTATTGGCCATACACTTCCTGGAAAATTGGAGTGGATCTTAAAGTTATTTGATTTACCTTGTCCTGTACAGTGTCCGTCCAAAAGACTCGTCGAAGCTGAAAATGGAAATCCACCCCCACAGCAATTCCGCGATTCTGTGAGCGCACTAATGTACGATAGCTATTGCCGTGAATGTCGCCTACAAGCAGATCTCGTCCGTTAGAGAAAATTATCCATGGAGGACCGGCTGAAAAGAAGCAGAACAATAATGTAGAGTAAGTGATTTGTATGACATGGTAGAAATAGGAAATGTAAAGTTAGATTTTAATGCATCCAATTTTTTTGCTTCTCTGGATCTGTCTCTGTCATTGGTTGTACAAGAATGAGGCAACTAGGGCCAAATTTATAAAAGTTTGGCAAAGTCCTCAATTTTTCACAGTACAACATAAGTACTTGGCTATATCCAGACTTCCTATACAGCGGTAAGTTGTGAAATTTAAAGTACTATACGCATCACTGCTCACTTTAGCATCTGGCTCATTTTATAGCCGTCTCTATTGGCACCAAAGCATGGTTATATGATGCAAATTACGACTATATAATACACTCATGTCTTAGCGCCAAAATGATGGCTGTCCAAATTGGTGTCTGTAAAACGGCCAAAAAACGACCTTGTGGGAACATAGCCATACACTGATTTGGATGCAGAAACAGCATGGTATCTCTGTCTAGAAGAGCATGGATTTTAGTTGTGTGAACTGGTTCTTTGGAAAAGGTACATACTGGAGGTGTTGGCTCTGCAGTGCTTGTTATGTTCCAAGATAAATCCATCGACACAGCCACAGCGATGACTGCCCATACGATCTTCACAGAGCTGGTCACAGATACCCCATACTTGGCAATCATTAAAATCTAAAGTAGATGGAACAGTGAGAAAAAATACAAAGATGATTAAGAAAACTTAAAGCGACTCTGTCAGCAGGTTTATGGTTTCTTATCTCTGGGTAGCATAAACTAGTGACAGAGAAGCTCAACAGACTGATATATCTCTTACATTGTTCTCTACAGCTGATTTGGAGATACTCTCTTGAATAACATGGACAAAAACTAGACTTCTCCATTATGTGCATGAGCTCAGGAGTCCTGAATATTCATGAGCAACAGCGTCCTCTGCCTACTGGCCCCTGATTGTCAGTTGTCTGCCTATATTGTGTACATATACTGTGTTTAGGCACACAGTTTTCGATCAACAGCTGGAGGGTGGGGGAGTTGTGCGGCATGAATCTCATTCACCTGCATATATCTGTTCAGCATTTTTTGTCACTTGTTTATGCTGCCCTCATTTAAGGAACCATAAGCCTAGTGACAGATTCCCTTTAAATTTGAAAAAACGTTAGGGACCCCACCAGTTCTTATAGATAGAAATAAATTTCATAGTATCTATCTATCTATCTATCTATCTATCTATCTATCTATCTATTTCTTTATAAGCTTGTATACAGGGAGGTTTTATAGTTACTAGGCAGCAGTACTAACCCTCCTAAACTGAGATACTTATCCCTTCTCTAAGCTTGGTCTCTATGTTGATGCCATCTGATAATAGTGTCCTGTTATAGTAGATAGCAATTCTTTATCTTGGCCGCTTTGAAGCCGGGACAGTTGTCAATATCTCCTTACCATAGAAAGTTTTTGTGTGTAGCCATCTAACAAGATCATGTTGAGGACAACGCTCAGATGAAAAAGATCATCTTCACAATGTTCTTTGGACTAAATATTTGGGCCTTCTAAATTTAACTTGTATTAAATGTAACTTGTATTACCCATCTACAGCTCCGACACTCTTCCTAACATGTTGTATTTGCTAATATGGCTTTAAGCGAATGTACCATCAGTAAATTCGCTTTAAGTTTTGCACATGGATAGGCCGGCGCGGGGAAAATGATGCAGCTGTCCTTTTTTTGATCCATGGCTCAGTTCCCACGTACGGCGGCATTCTATTCCCTGGCACCAGGTCAAGCACTGGAGGTGGACCGGCCCGCCCCCAGTGGGTGAAGACCTCCACCCCTCCTGCGGAACCTATTTCCCAACGACTGAACCAATTTATCCATGTGCAAAACTTAAAGCGAATGTAATGATGGTACATTCGCTTTAAGGCTATGTTCACACAACGTAAGTTCCGTAGTAATCACGGCCATTGTTGCAACGATCGTGATTAGTACAGAACTTACTTTGTGCTGAAGGCTGAGGGAATCCGGCCGGAGTATATACACAGTTCATACACATGTCAGTTTTCTGCGGCTGCTATTCATTGAACTGTCAGTTCACACAATGGAGCATGCGGCTCCGGCCGCACGCTCCATTGTTTGCAGCGGGGAATTCGGATGCGGGCATGTACGGATGCACCCGCATCCAAATTCAGCGGCATTAAAGATCACCCGGCCGGTACTGCAGTACCGGTTGGGATGATCTTTTCTGAGACCGGCCGTTTCGTGACCAGGCCAGGTCACAGAATGGCCGGTCTCATAGAAAGTGTGAACATAGCCTAAAGGGGTATTTCCATCACCTAAACACCTAACAAAATAGCTTTTTTTTAGTAGCTTGGCCCCAACCACTGCTCTCAGCTCTGAGAGCAGTGGCCAGGTTGTGACATCATAAGATGACTGGCATCCTCGGGGAGCGGTAAGTATGTACTTCTACTCCCTCTTTCCCGCTGAGCTTACACGTCTCCAAGCCCATGTGCCAATGCACTGAACTATGGATGCCACAGTCCGTACGTTTACCCAGAGCCACCAAGGACCTGCCATTATATGGTCCACATTGTGGTCTGGGCTCCATAGACTTTAGGTCTCTTCACAGTTGTACGGTCCATGATTTGGGTGGCTTATGGAGAGCAACTACTGCCCATGCTCTACAGAGCCAAACATTGATGTGTGTAAGGAGCCTTAGATGTACAAAACCATTCTATAATTTCTAAGGACTGACTATATAACACAGTCACAGCTAATAACATCAACTTTTAGTATGGGTAGTTATAATTTACGGTTAATGTTTGTACTGTACTGACCAATGCAGGTCCGGCTGTCATTCGCACTGATAACATATCCTGCTGGGCAATAGCAGACACCGCCAGATGGAGAGGAATGACACCGATAAGAACAACTCAGTGCGGCGCAGTGACTTATACCTAGGGTAAAGTGGTTACAATACAACATTATATTAGTAAGTCATTCATTTGGCACAGAAGGATTTACACTGATTTCTCACTTTTTATGTTGGATGAAAAAAAAATATTTGGGGAGATTTATCCTTAACCTGGACCAGACAGACAGTAATTGCATCTTGCTAGATGTAAGACACAGTGTCTGACTGGGGTATCTGGGGCCCACCAAAGGAAATGATACTAGGGGCCCACCAATGAAGACCCAGTAAGAAACAACATATCAGTCAACGTTAGTGCAGGTCCTAAAGCTGGGGCCCACCGGAGGATCCTCCGGTCCTCCAGTGGGCCAGTCCGAAACTTGTGAGACACCTTTTTTACAGTACCTCTTTGCTGGCTTTAAAGGGTTAAAGGGGTTATCCAAAATTAGAAAAACATAGCTACTTTCTTGCAAAAACAGCGCCACCCCTGTCCTGAGGCTGTGTGGTAATATAACTTAGCTCCATTCACTTCTATGATCATTGTTATTAGCTGCCCATCTCCTAGTGTAAATTGGGTGTGGGGGCAACAATCCAATTGCGCACCGATCACTAAAGACCATATTACACGGCAAGATATTAGGGGAAGGCAAGCCTGACCTGTCGTGCCTCCCGTTCCTCGCTCGATGCCTGTGCTATTACACACAGACAGGAGCAGGGATCAGTAGAAGGGGCTGCCTGATCCTTAGATCGTTCAGGCTGCCCATTAAAGTCAGCGGCAGTCTGATGCCGCCGCTCTTGTTGCATGTAGCGACACATAGCAGACTGTCATGATTTTTCACCATATTGAAAGACCATGGTCAGCCAACATTGTGCATATTGGCTGATCGTGGTCTTTTAACGCGCTATTACACAAAACGATTATTGACCGGAATGGCTGGTAATTGGCCAAGTACAGCCTCTAATCGTTTGGGGTAATAGGGCCTTTAGATTGGCACTTATTATCTGGAGCCTCCCGACCTCTCTAAAATAGGTATTTTAGGGCTTTTCTCAAACTGTTGTGGAAAAAGTATCTAAAACACATAAAAATAAAAGTGCAAACCACATATTCCCAATTTTTGTGCAATTTATTTTACAATTCTGGAGCAATTTTCTTAGTAAATCCTTGTAAAACATGCCCATTCCTCTAATCTACTACTTCATTACATCCTTCCCCCACCCCCATAAGCTCTTCTGATAATTCAGCAATCCGGCCGCTTAGTGGGAAGCTCTGCTGAAGCTATACTATGCAATAATCTCTTAATGCTTAGAGGGAAAGGATGTGATATATGTGAAGAAGAACATGCCATCACTGAGGGGAGGAATGGCTTAACTTATAATGGAGAAGCCCATTGATCCGTAGTGAATTATTAAAGATTGCGGCATCTGATCTGCTAAACCCTCATTGATCGTAAAGTATTTAGATAGGAAAGTCCCATGTAGTTAGTAATGAATAAAAACTGTACATGTAGACAACACAGAGAGTGTTAAATCGTTTGGCGTTCCGGTTTACAATTACTATTATAGGATTATTGAGATAACTGGTTTGCTTCTGTATAGTCGGTGCAGCTACAATATACCGCACTAAGTATACCGCACTAGGTAGAGTATACCGCCCTAAGGACAATCCATAGCCCGGTGATTTACCTCCAGAGCGTTAACCCAATATACAGCAGAAACGGATGGGACCATAAATAGCTAATTGTTAATTTCATTAAATTATTTAATGGACTTAAGGAAGAGAAAACTGAACTACAGCTGGAGAAACAGATTGCGTCTCCTGCTATCCCGAGCCAGCCGCTAAGCGAGGCCGGCAACTCACATCTGTTCAGATCCATACAGGAATCTTAATACAGCTCAAGGGCACCTAAGCTATGGAAGGCTTATGCGAAATGTGGTTTGTAAAATTTAGATCAGAGTATATTTACTTTTTTTTTCTTTACTTTTTAGGTTTAGGCTAGGTTTACATCTCTGTTATTGCAGCAGGACAACAACAATTATTCTAAAGCGGTACAGATCCCGTACACGCTGGACATGAAAGTTTCAGTTTCCAGCATGGTGTCCTGCATTTTAACAGATCCACACCACACATCTGACAATAGCGCATAATGTACACAGAAGTCCAGCCATTTTTCAAAATGGGCAGCCGGCAGGGGCAGGAGGGAACATAATGACTTAACTTACCTCTCCCCATGCTGCGGTGAGTGGCAGCACCAGCCCTGGGACCCCCACCGGAAAATGCCTGTTCAAGTCGTGACATATACACCCCAGTAATCCTGGAGCCAGGCGGGGGGTCCTAGAGCGGTCATCTGGGGCTGAAGAGGCACAAGGGGAGGTGAGTTTATACTCTTTGTTACTTTCCCCCGTGCCCCTGCCTTAAAGAAAAAAAAAAACAGGAAGGCCGGACTTCTCCTTTTTAATTCTCAACATCACGTTTCAGGTATAATAATGCAGAACTACTGACCCAGCATATTACTATTTAAGGCTATGTTCACATTACGCAAAATACACGGCCGTATCTTTTTTGTAAGATAACGCCCGTTGTTAGGGCAACTAAGGCCGTTAGTGTTTTTTACGTAGTGTGAACCCGGCCTAATAGTAATTATTACTAGGGCACACAGCTAATAGTTTAGTCAAATATAACAAAGAAATAATCAATGGTGGTAATGTTTCATAGACAATGGTGGTAATGTTACATAGACAATATAACTTACTGCAGTTCCTCCCAGCTGTTGTATTGGTTTCGTCCTCTCCAAATCGGCAGTGGCTTGTTCCATCACAGACTTTATCTATAGGGATGCACTGGCCAGATGACGGACAAGACCATTCTCCAGGGCCACATTCTCTCAGTCCACTTTCTAAGATACAAATCAATACATTTTTAGGTTTCCTTTGGATTTGACTGTAACTCTGAAATACCGATTCATGATAGAGATGAGCACAACTCAAGTCCAGTCATTCGGCATTGAATTACCGATGGCTGAAGACATTGGATGCAGCCCTAAGGCTGCCTGGGAAACATGGAAAGGCCATAGGCTGTATCCATGTTTTCCAGGACTATCTAGGGCTGCATCCAACTTCTTCAGCCAATGCAAATCAAAGGACAATTGATCGGACTCGAGCATGCTTGAGTGGCACTCATCTTTATTCATGACTAATACTTTGCAGTGTGACTGATTCCTTCAAAGGATTCGTGAAGAACAGCCATGGATGATGAAAGGTGGGAATACAGCATTGTTATCAATAGTTTTCAATTACGTGGTCAGATAATCCCTATAATAATAAAATAAATAAACCAAGGGGACCCAGAGGCACGCCTCTGACCATGTTAAGGTTGACTGTTTAACCAGTCTGTGCAGCAGCACTGACAGAAGCAAAGGGGTCACATAGGTTAGAGATGAGAAGAGTAAGGTAATAAAACAAGAGACTTTACTAGCAGGAGCAGTGGAGACAATATAATTAATATGATTTAGAGCAACAGCCTAAATCTCCCAATGCATAATGGAAAATCTCCGAAACCGCACCCAATCAAGGTCGATTCACACAACGGCACCTTGTCTTTGTCCCAGATTTCCATTAACTGAGATTCCGTGCCCCAATAGAGGCGTGTAGCCCATTAATAATATAATAAGATGGTGTGCCATTCACAGTCTATGTTCATTCTATGATGCCTCTGCTTTACTCTACATCAGACATAAACATACCACATCCAGATTCATCAGCATTGTCATCGCAGTCGTCATCCCCATCACAAATCCAGCTCTGGTGTATACAACGGCCACTTGGGCAAGTGAAGTAGTCTCCTTTACAGGTGGGGTACGCTAGGTAAAAAAAAAACAGCATATTGTAACAAGGTTCACTGCATAAGTTTGTAGGAAGGTCTACATTCTACATATAGACACCCTCCTATAAGATACTACAAATACCAGTGGAAACTGCCCTCAGGGAGGTTTCACATGCAGTATTTTTTTCAAAAACAGCATTTTTTTTTATCCAAAGCTAAACCGGTGGATCCAGCATGAGGGTGAAGTCCTCCAAGTTAAAAGACTTGGATCCAATGGATAGAGGATAATTGTCAGAATGTAGGGGTCCGACTAGGGACTCAAGAGGCAAGTTAGACATGTGTGCTGCAAAACAAGACTCAGGTATCCATTCTCAAGAACATGGGAGGTCCTAGCAGATGGACCCTTCATGATGTGACACTTATCCCCTACCCTGTGAGGATGAGTCTTTTAACTTGGGAACCCCCCTTTAAGAGTCTAAAAATTCAGCCTTAAAAATGTGGCTATTGAAGCAACTTTACAAGAGGTCTTGATTAAAAATATCCTATGTGTCTCCATGGTTACAGACTGCAAACAAACCCTGTGTAGTCTGAGCCTGCAGTCACTGGACTTCACTAGGAAGTGAGTGTGCACACAGAACCAACTTTCTGCCAAAAAGAGTAGACCCCCTGCTTCTACCTGCTAACGTCAGTATAAAAGTTGGGAGAAGGCTGCCTTAGAGAAAGGCAGGCATCTATATTTAAAGGGGTTTTCCGGGCCAATATTATTGATGGTCTGGACAATGGATAGCTGGTACCTCTTTGATCAAATATCTGCTACAGCCACATTGATGATATACATAGAGAACAGAGACAGAAGCAGACAGCTCCGTACATTGTGTAGTGGCCATGTTGGGTTACTGCAGCTCAGCTCCGATTAAACTAAATGGGAGCTGAGCTGTAGTACTGCAGCATGGTTACTCCACAATGAATGGAGCTCTCTGGTATATATGCAATGGCTACAGATAATAGTTACCTGTAAGATGTCAGACGTTGGCACCCCACTAAACTGATATTAGAAGTAAGTAAACCCTTTAATTATAGTAATATAACATTGCTTCCCCACATGAGTTTCCTGTGCCAGTCAGGGCCTATACTGAAGCTCTAATTCATGATCAGCATGGCCAAAACTTCCATGTCTCTTCAGAATCTTCTTAAGTCCCAGACGCTATACACTCCGTGAGTGCTGTCAGGTCTGGCTGTGCAGCAAGAGGGCTTCAGAGGAGAACAATGGCTGATGTCTGCTGAGCCCAGACACACTGCGAGTGATTTATGAGGGCCAGGGTTTGGGGGATCTGGAAAGGACACCAAGCAACGTCTCTAGATAATGAGACAGAATTTTTGTAAGGCCTGAAAGATACAAAGAGCCTGCAATGTACTGTAGACACTTACTTACAAAGCAAATATATGCTTCTATTATGGAAATGAAAGGGAATATAGAAAAAGCTCTTAAATAACTTAAAACTAGACAAGCTCTAACTCTAATCTACTGTACTCCCTGGCAAAGTTCCATTGACAGACACTGGTCCTGGCTGAAAGAAAGATGCCACCGCTCCCCCGGAGATGGAGATTAGCCAGATAGTAAGAGCCCTATTCCACCGGATGATTATCGCTCGCATAATCGTTAACGATAAACGATCCAAACGACCGCTATTTCGAAAGACCTGAAATCGTTCACCCATTTACATGGAACGATAATCGTTACTTATTATCGTTCTTGCAGTCGTCTTGTTGTCGCTATTGCGTGTGTCACTACTGCGAACAACGTTTTATTCAATGCGAACGATTTGCGAACGAGCAACGATAAAAATACGATTTCTCGTTCGGTCGTTAATCGTTAACTGCTATTCAAACAAACGATTATCGTTTAGATTCAAACGATTTAACGATAATCTGAACGATAATCGTCCCGTGGAATAGGGCCCTAACAGTTTGTGCAGACCTGCTGCATATTATATATTCTTAATGTGATTAGAGGCCTATACAGAATGGTTAGAAAAAAAGAAAAAAACATTACTGCAGTCCTTTTCATCGCTTCCATCTCCGCAGTCATCATCGTGGTCACAGATGAAATCTCGAGGGATACATTCGCCGTTCGCGCACTGAAATTGATTGGTCAAACATTGCTGTGCTGTAAGGAGAAGACAGGAAACTCACAATGGTATGATATGAAGCTCAGGAGAATGTAAGGCACAAGCAAATGGTGATGACTTGAAACCACAATAGGAGATTTAAAATCAAAGGTCAAATTTTTAAAGGGTCACCTCTAAAACAGCCCCTAAATATAGGTTATCAGTAAATAGATTAAAGGGGGACTCCGGAGGATTTTTTTTTCCAAATCAAGTGGTATCAGATAGTTATTCAGATTAGTAAATTATTTTGATTTAAAAATCTCAAGTATTCCAGTATCAGCTGCTGTATGTCCTGCAGGAAGTGGTGTATTCTTCCAGCCTGACATGAACTGTTGAGAGTAGTAGCAATCCCCATGGAAAACCTCTACTTCTCTGGACAGTTTCTGTCACGGACAGAGGTGGTAGCAGAGAGCACTGTGTCAGACTGGAAGAATACACCACTTCCTGCAGGACATACAGCAGCTGATATGTACTGGAAGACTTAGATTTTTAAATAGAAATAATTTACAAATCTACATAACTTTCTGACACCAGTTGATTTGACAAAAAAAAGTAGCCCTTTAGACAACACTGATTCGGAATCTGCAATTTATATTTGTTTGTGTATTCTTTTGCTATAGGCCACAAATGAAGGAGTCTAAATAGTCCTCTCCATTACATTCTTGAGCTAAGTAGCCCTCTTTCTGCATCAACATGCCCAGTTTGTAGAGGAAATACAAAAGAGTAGAAAGCTAAAAAATTACAGATTTGGAATCAGCCTATGTTATCCTATTTAGAAATGGCTTTATTTTACAGGTGGGTTGGAGCCCCTCAAAGTGTCACTGCAGTGTGTGTGTTTTTTGTTTGTTTTTTTTGCAGAAATTAATAGTACAGGCGATTTTAAGAAACTTTGTAATTGGGTTTATTAGGCAGATATGCCATTATCTGCATTCCTAAAGACTTTTTCCCAGTCCCCCCCCCCCCCCCTTCTCTCTCATTCACTTCTCATTATCGGGAAATCTTGACTCTTTTACATCAGTCAAGCCCTGTGTAACCTATGGAGAGGGGAGGAGGGAGATTAGTCGCCAGCAGAGAGCAGAGAACAAAGGATTACACAGAGGGAGCTGTGTGAAAGCGGTATTCAGAGGTCAGAGGGGTTACTGCTGACTTCAGAGGAGATAGCCCGGTGATGTAGCTGTAAATTAACTCTTTGTTGTCCTGTTTTGGTGCCTTATCTCCCTCCACACCCACAGAAAATCATGAAGACAGGGGGGAGAGCTTCAAACTGCTTTTTCTTGATTAAAATGCATTTTTCGGCTAATAAACCCAATAACAAAGTTTCTTAAAATCGCCTGGACTATTGATTTCTGCCAGAAAAAAAATTCCAACGACAGTGACACTTTAAAGAACATTTATTGACCTATATAATGCTGATCCCCCACCTAGACTAGTTGCCTGGTTCTTCTTCAGCATTCCTAACATGAAATCTGAGCAGAGCTATAGGGAGAACTTAATTAAAGGAAAAGCGTATTCACTAATGTCCTTCATTTCTGGATCACCTTCTATAACATTGTCCAATGGTGCAAAAACCACGACGATCGGAAGATCAATGGATTCATTTATAGCAGACTGATCAAAGCAAATACCTGACCAGCTTGTGTCAATTGATCCATTTTTATAAAAAAAAAATCGTGGGTTTCACAAGTTCTGTTTTCAACTCAATAAGCCTAAAAACTATCTGCTTATTAGATAGATAGAGGATAGATGTAATACACGTAACCTGTGCAGCTGCAGAGGGGCCCAGTGCCACCTAAGAAGGGATGTCATAGTATTTCCTACTCCTTAGTAGACTGAGTGAAAGGACTGTGCTTCCCATATGCCAGAAGCAATGGTTGAATGTAGGGGCATAACTACAGGAGGGGCAGAGGTTGCAGTTGTATTCAGGCCAATAAATGATATGTGATATAATACAATCCTATCACTTACTGCAGTTGGCCTCATCTGAAGCGTCCCGGCAGTTGACAATCCCATCACATCTCTGACTTGTATTGAAGCAGGCTCCGCTGGCACAGGAAAGTTGACTGCACACAGGATATTCTGCAAGTGTAATGTGATAAGTGATTCCACTGAGTACAATTCCATAGGCAACACCCCATTAGTTTTCTTCCTGTATATGCACTATTCAACATAATGTCAAAGACGTTATCTATACTGCGAAGCCTAAAGCGTAAAATTTGTATCAATGCTGTCAGGGCATGATGGGAGTTGCCGTTTTGGAACAGTTCACATACTGTAAGACCACCCTTTTTTAACCCAAAAAATATTTGGGGGAAATTTGCCGTTTAAAAAATCGTTAAAAGCCGAAAGACTATGAAAAATCTAATGTTAAAAAAATGGCATTAAATTAATTTAATTAAATAGCATGTCCTTTATTGTAAGGCCATTAAGGGGTAAAAAATAAAATAAAATCAGTCATAAAAATAGGGAGGGGGGTAATTTGCATAAAACTGTGTTTAACAAAAACAGGTTGTTTTTTTTACAGCTGTAAAAATCAGTAGTTCTGCATGTGGCAGCCTCTATAGAGAGAACAGTGATTGTAAGTACCATTGACTCAGCAAAGTCTGCTGGACACAGCACCAATGACCTCCCTTAGTGTACTGTATATTCTAATACATATGAATAAAAGTACATAAGGGCTTGTACATTATTTGCAGTGCTGTCAGAGCAGGCTATCCCTGCAGTTCTGTACATGAACATTGGTGGCAGCAGAGAGTCCTCTTACTGCAGCCACTTATTAGTATATTAGATGTAAATTTAAAAAAAAATCATACATTTATTTTAATGACATTTTGTTACAAAGGAATATAACTATATTAAAGGAATGTATATTATTAAATATATATATATATATATATATATATATATATATATATATATATTATTGTTGTTGTTTTTTACTTTTTATTATTATTATTATTATTATTTGGAATTTAATATTTTTATGAAAACTTTTGAACCCTCTATGGAAGCTTGGCGATATATTTTACATTTCTCCTCCGAGCCGTCATTGTAACCGGTGAAATGTAAGGAATGTTATCATCGCACTGAGCCTCCAATGGTCATTTCCCATAAGACAGCAGCACACTGTTTGATGAATAAGACACTTCATCTACTCTAATTAAATGGGTTATGGCTACAACATTGCTCAGATGTTTATCTTCATCTGCTTGGGTAGTTTTTCCTTCCCACTAATCCCATTAGCCCACAAAGTGGACTGTGCTTTAAAAAACCCTTGTCCCATTTTATGACAAGTCCAGGAGCCGAGTTACTTAATATTGGGGAATTTTTCAGTTGACTGGCCTCCTAAATAATGTACCATAGTGAGAAGCGAACCTGAGTTCTTATCTCCTGTGCAACTTGGATCTGTTTGCTGAACTATCCAAGACAGGATCACGAGGCCAAGAATAGTGTGTACTACTCCCTGGGGATCTCTTTACTTTAAAGCACCAGTAGGACCTTGGGGTTTAAAAAAAAAAAAAAAAATCTCCTTGACTTACTTGGGGACAGTTTCCTCTACTTAATTGAAAGTCTTTGAAGTTAATCCAACAGAAACAGGATTTTTTTTTTTCTCTCCTGTTTTCTACAGCGTGATTTAGATGGAGAATAGTGGAAGTGCTGAATCCAGTAACAGGAGTCTGTGCACAATACTCAGCATGAACCTGATACATATGTTTCTTCACATGGTCGCTGTGGTAGAGGTTTGTATATGTACAAGGTTTAATAAAAGGAGGAGAACAAACATTTTCTTGCCAGTTGACAAGGTTTAACAAGGTGAAATGCATGAATACAGTGTCGCGGGTAATTTTCAAAAATTTTGAGATGCCAAAAGTTTGGATTGGTCAGGGTATGGGTGCTCAGACCCAAGTCAATTGGTGGAATGAAGCAGGAGAAGCGTTTGGCTAGGTGTTTCTTCTCCTTGGCTAGCTGCTTACTTCAGCAGACAGATTTACAGTCTAGGGGGACAGATTAGTCTGGTGTGCGTTTGGCTTCACAGGGAGTATACGGTTAGACTGCATATGGAGTCAAAGTAAACCTTGAAAGTGGTCTATATTGGTTTAACATTAGATTAAGGGTAGTGAGTGAGTGTGTCAGGACTACGGGTCTAGACGACATGAGACAGGTGATGCCCTGACACCAGCCCTCCTGTCCCTGCCTAATTGCCTCGACTGCCCTAAGCAGCAGCGGACAACTGGTCAACGGTCCCAAGCCTGAATAGGTGTGACACAGAACATGGACAAGACAGACAAAACACAAATTAACACGGACGAAGGTCCGGGTCAGCAACTAGCAGTCTGCGAAGCACAAAAACGTAATCCAACAGCTAGTCAAAAGTCAAAGCCAGAAAGTGAAAGATACCAGTAATACAATCAGAAACAAATGCTAGTCACTTAGGGTAGGAGGCTCTATCACAGGCAAAGAACACAGATAGGCCAGGATACTTATGGAGCCTGTAGTCCGAGCCCCAGTCGTGATTGGGGCTGAGACTCCAGTTCCAGGTACAAGCTGACAGCTGACTGGCGGTGCTGGCCGGCAGTCAGTTAATTATAATGTAGAGCACCTTTGCTGACTGGATGGTGGCGACGAAGCCTCGACTGTGGCTACATCTAAAGGAAGCGCTGCTGCGCCCCTAGCAACCGTCCGCCTGGAACAGCGTCAGCGCACTCCCTGCACCTGGTCAGGCCAGTTGCCAAGGATCCCTCCAGAGTTGTCAGGGCGGGGGGCGGCCGGATGCTTCAGCCACTGACAGACTGAAGGCTGGAGTGGTTGAATTCGGAGTTCATGGTGAGCAGATGAGTAGTGAAAGTCTTGTTGATCAACTACATTGCCGTGATAGACCTTTCTGGGTGTCTAGTAGAGATGGTCGAACAGTGGAAAATCCTAGGTTCTACAGAACTCAAACCTTGTCTAACCTTCGTCTAACCATGTGATTCCCGATGCCTTCTCGGTCCATGGGGAAGGAGGAGACAGCCTGGGTACCACCTGGAATTCCAGGATACAGCCTATTGCCTAGGCTGAATCCCGGAATTCCAGGCGGTACCTGGCCTGTCTCTTCCTTCCCCACGGACCGGGAAGGCATCGGGAATCAAATGCAGAAGGTTCGAGTTCTATAGAACCTAAGATTTTCTGCAGTTCGATCATCTCTAGTGTCTAGCAAGGTACCACCAAGGAAGGGGGGGGAGGGGTGCATAAAGTATTCTCACCTATAATGGATTAGTGGTTTATACTAGAGCCCCATAGCCCTAGAGCTGGTGGTAATCAGGCAGCACAAAAGAGGGGAACGCATTTCAATTATTGTCAAGATAAATAATACATTGCTAAAATAAGACTCACGGCAGTTGCGTTCATCGGATCCATCTGTACAGTCCTTCATACGGTCACATTTATAAGCACCCGGGATACACTGACCATTAGAGCACGTGAACTGTTGAGAGGAGCAAGTTCTCCCGGCTGAAAAGAAATGAAAGCCATTAATGGCGCACTGTTCTATAATAAGTGTTTATCAGCCCGGACGTCAAGACTCTGAACGATTCTATCCAATGAAAGTGAGAAAATCACCATGTCAGTAAACAAGTAACGTATGAAAAATTCAGCTGATTATGTCACATGAATTAGGTCATCTGTACTTAGGATACATAGGAGCGAGGGAAAGGTGTTGGGCCTATATGGGATATTATGATAGAAAAACAAGAAAAAAACAAACCAAAAGACACAGTAAGAGAAACTTACGACAATGCTGTTCATCAGAGCCATCATTACAGTCCTCTTCATCATCACAAAGCCAGGATCGGGCAATGCATTCACCATCCGCACATCGGAACTGATTTGTATCACATGACCGAGAAGCTGGTATCATAGGAAAAGATTGTTATTAGTGATCAGGTCACCCAAGAAATATTTGCACCCCCCAATATTTCTTCACCAAGTAAAGTGACATGCAACGGAAATCGGCTTCGCTGTCCTTACACTCGCATGTAGGTCTATAGATACAACCTCCATACATTGCCATGATGTGACTGACGCCAGCCTGTTACAACCTCGACCAAATCAGATTATACCCATACCAAGTAATTTTTTCTATAAGGAAATAGTCAACTGAATGTGATTTTAAATGAAATGACCTATTTTTTTTAGATTTTTTTTTTTTTTCTCATTTTCTAATTTACTATCTAAATTTAGAAATAATCCTCACTCTGGCAAGTCTAAAAATAAGCTGAGACTTCTTGTTCTGTAAAGAAAACTTCTTAGCAGTCTCCTCCTTACCATCATAAGATAAGATGGGGTCAAGCCATTCATGAGTCATGAGTCATGGTCGAAGCTCTCCTCCTCTGCCTCCCTGTATAATGGCCTCTGCACAGGTCACATGTGTTCGTGTTATTGAGGATGCTGTAAAGCATCTCTCTGAATGCTGTTACTAGAACACAGCGGAATCTTAATAGATAAATACTCAGTACACTCCTGGCAAGGAGAGCCGTAACAGCTGATCATAGTACTCTAGAAAGCAATGGGGGTCACAGTGGTCAGATTCCCACTGATCTAAATATCCGATTGCAACAAGATAATGAACGTGCACCCACTGTGGAACCAAACTGGCTTGCCTTTGGGCCAGGGGTGGCCTCTAAGTACCCTCCAGGACTTCTGCTGTTAGAGGGTACCAAGTTGCTCTGTGGGTAGAGGCTGCCCCTGAAGAACAGAGGACACCAGTGCATGGTACCAGGAGCGTGTAGTCACCAGTGTGGGTCCACCACAGGTGAGCTGATACAGTACACAGGGGTTAGACGGAAGAGACTCGATTCCAGACAAGATTGTTGTGGCAGGCAGCACAGGTTCTGGGTAAGCAATCCGAGTCAGGTACAGGAAAATCGGCATGGTACTCAGATATCAGGTAGAAATGGAGCCAGGAGAGGGGGGCACAGGTCATGCACAAACAACAGGATCACATTCAGAACACCTACAACATGGACACTACAGAACCACAATAACGATTAGGGAACATGGAGCTGGTGGAGCTGTCTCATTTAGATGCAGCCAAGAAGGATAGGTTGGGGAAGAATTACAGATGCACACACTGACTCTTTAAACCCTCTAAGAGCAAGGAAGAGCCCTAGAGGACAAACCAGTTAATGCAGAGGCAGGAGCAGCATGGTGATGGCCAAGGGAGCAAAGACGGCACCACCCAGGAGCCAGTGACTCTATGTAACAGAATATCAATGGAGCAGCCCATTACACGATTAGACTTATGTTTCGCATAGGTAATAAATGTTTTAGACTGGATTTTTTTTTATATTTCCTAATTTCTGTAAATTGTTTGTAATCAGATTTCCTTAAAGGGGAACTATCAGCAGGTTAGACAAATCTAACCTGCAGATATGTCCATATTGCAAGGGAGACACCGAGAAGGAACATATGTCTCTTACCTTCCTCCGCTGCGCATTCCGGTGCAGTTAGTCATGTTCCCCGCGACGGGTGAGACCATTAGGAGCACTGCGGGGGTGGGGTGAGGGGTAGGGGCACTGCCTGCCCCCACAGCGCTGATTTGCCCCCGGCCTCCCGGACACCGGGGGTGGGCCCGATCGCCGATATGGGAGCGGGCAGTGCTCCTAATGGTCTCACTGGAACGGGACTAACTGCACCAAAATGGAGCCGAGTAGGAAAGCAAGATGCATACCTTCATCCTCAGTGTCCCGGGCACTGTAGGGGGTTATCAGCAGGTTAGATTTGTCTAGCATGCTGATAGTTCCACTTTAATGCAAGACAATTCGCGGCTCGACACATCATACCGGTGCCAGTTAGGCACATTTTCCAGGCCTGGCTGTCATGGGAAGTCAATAAAGTTTTAGTCTTTGCTGCACTACTGTACCCAGCCACTTTGGTAAGCCTATTATACAGCTTTCTGTAGCGTTCAAGACACGCAGCCGTGTGTTCTTAGAGCACGCTTTTTTTTTTCTCCAAACAGCAGAATTCTCTAAATAACCACATTAAAAAAAACAAGTCCATGTTTTGTCCCATGGTAATGATATGGCTTTGTATCGCACCGAAACAGCCAAGTGTGAACCTGGCCTAACACAGTCAGCTGTTTGTTCATTCCAAGAATCTGTTCATTATAAAGTACTAAGCAAACTGCACAAGCATCCCTTTGAAGGTATTAGAAATCAGCTCCGACATCCAGGTTCTCTGACCTTGCTCCATTATATATTTCCACTTTCCGGGGTTTCTTTTCACCTTACATAAGCATGTACAAAGTACCGGTAATTCTATTATAAATGCAACTTTTCTTACAATCCCCTTTGAAATCAAAGGTAAAAAATAAGCCCTTGAGTTTCGTCCTTCCCTGTCAAGTTGTAAAAAAAATCTATTTGAATCATTAAAGGGGTTGGTTACTTAGTAGTAAAATTGTTCAGTATTAAGTAAGTGTACTCACTGTATATACTGACAGCAGCTCCCTGTGTACCTCATAGAGCTAATATCAGACTCCCCTCCTCCAGGCTGGGCTGCCCTGCTCTGTGGTGAGTCTGTCCATAAGATGGCCGACATGGAGGAGCATGTGACCATGCCCCGCTCTCCAATGTCCACCACTAAGCCTGTATATATCTATGGTATACACTGAATGTGCTACTACACAGAGGTCTGAAAAAGTAGGGGCATATATAGCAATAAACTTTCCCCAGAACGTTTTACACTTACGACAGCCAAATTCATCCGAGTTATCAGGACAATCTGCTGATCCGTCACATCTCCAGCCTAAGGGAATACAGCGGCCGCTGGAACAGCGAAAGTCACTGGACGTACATCCTGGAAGACAGAAGCATCAAATGGTCAACTTCAGTAATATCTTCTGATGACCTGAATATGTACGATCATTCCCTAAGTCCCCTTCAGTTCCATCTGATGTAGCCATGTCTGGCTGGAGAGAAGATTATTGTAGAGTCCTTAGTATTACAGAACCGAAGTCCAGGAATAATGGGGGAGATTTATTAAACATGGTGTAAAGTGAAACTGGCTGAGTTGCCCCTAGCAACCAATCAGATTCCACCTTTCATTTTTCAAAGAGTCTGTGGGGAATGAAAGTTGGAATCTGATTGGTTGCTAGGGGCAACTGAGCCAGTTTTACTTTACACCATGTCTGATATTTTCTCCCCCAATGTGTCTACCCTGCAATTGCTTCTTATAGTCCAGTCTCCTTCCTAGTTCACATCTGAAAATTAAACTTCAGGTTAGGGAAAGTTTTCCTTGCTGAAACCACGCTTAAAATTCCACCCAAAAAATTGGTGCAGAGCAGTTTTCCATTTAGTTCAACGGGATATCCGCTCTGCTGTTCACACAGTGAAATTTCTGTATGGAATATTCCGCCACGGATATGCTTTCCGCCCAAAGAATTGACATGTCAATTCTTTGGGTGCATTCCGCTAGAGGAATCCTATAGAAGTCAATGGGGCTTGTATTCTGCTTGAATTCCGATTGAATTGCACTCCACTTCCGCTGAATAGGCGGAGAATTTCAAGCAGAAATCTTTCCTCTTTGTTCACACTGAGAAACAAGTCATAGAATAGGTCACAGAATGGCCGGTGTCAGTGAAGATGACCCCTGGCCAGTACATAATCTGTCAGTTTTTTGTACAGCCACTAGGGATCCCGGACGAAGTATATACTATGTGTATACACTCCGGCTGGGATTCCCTCAGACTGCAGTGCACATAAGTTGTGTATTAATCATGGCCGTTGTTGCCGTGATTAATACACAACTTGCGTTGTGTGAACATGGCCCTAGGGTGAAACCACACAAACAGGCTCCATTGTGGTCGTCCACATGCTGCTATTAACCTACATTTTTTTACACAGAAAAAAACAGCTGAAACCACAAGGAAATGAACAGCACCGCAACCAGATCCTGTGGTTACATCCTAAGAGCAGGTTATCTTATTGAGTTAGCACTGTCACCTTAGGAAATACTTAATTTAACATGTCAAATAGACATGCCAAACGTTTTGAACAGTTGGTTTTCACCACTAGATACATCACTGTGAGTAATTTCAAGCTGTTTTATGTCTGGGTCCATTACTCTGACCTAAGCCCCTTTTACACAGGCCATTTTTTTCAGATAACCGGGCCGTATAAAAGTGACAGCGATCCACCGAGGAGTGTGAAAATGGCCGCTTGTCAGCTTATCGTATCTTTTGTGGGGCTTCAAAATTTATCGCTATCGGCCACACATTTCTCTGTGTACACAATATATGAATGGACGCACAAACGATACTAGGCGCTCATTTGATTATGTCTTCTAAAGTCACTGCAAACGATTGCCGATCTTGCTGATTTAATTGCTTACATCCTTACAACAAGAAGTCATAGCTGAAACGTACGCAATAGCGACGACAAAACGACCGCAAAAACGATCATAAGTAACAATCATCGTTCCATGTAATTGGGCGAACGATTTCGGGTCGTTTGCCATAGCGGTCGTTTGAGATCGTTTATTGTTAGTCGTCAAAAAATGGCTTGGTGTAATAGTACCCTAAGGCTATGTTCACACTACGTAAAAGTACTTTGTACGGTGTGGAACACTGCCTTTACTGCTATGGGATCCCGGCCGGAGCGCATACATATTGTATACGCTCCGGACGGGATCCCATACGGCGCCGCAAAGAACTGACATGTCAGTTCACACAATGAAGCGAGTGGCTCCAGCTGCTTGCTTTATTGTGTGCTGTGTGAAGTTCTGATGCGGGCGTGCGCTGATGCGCCCACATCAGAACACTGCGGCCGGAAAGATCACGAAACGGCCGGTCTCTCACGTAGTGTGCACATAGCCTAAGACTAGAAATTTGTATGTTTGTATATGCTGCAGTGTGAGTTATAGACTGGTGTATTGAATGTGCAATTAATTATTAGGTCAAGAGTTTGCCTAATAAGCCTGATGCTTGTTGTAACCTGAAACTTTTAGAAATTAATAAAATTGCATTTGTTTATTGCTATATATGCAGCTTCAGATACAACATGTGTTCTAATATAATGGTCTGGTGCCTATTATAATACACAAATCACAACTGCTTTCCCTTCATTCATGCAGCAGTCAGTGAATGGGAAGCTGAGGCATGTCAGTAATATATAATGACCTGCTAGGTGCTAAAAGCTTATTCCTCCGGGTAATTTAAGTATCGGATGTCTAGCAGTGACATCCTGATTTATAATGTATGTTGCAAGTGGTCAGAAATTTCCTTTGGGTTAATGGTGGTACAGGGTGGTACAGGGATACGTGTACACCCAAATACCTTCTATGGAATAATGTATGGTGGAGATTGGTGGTGCAGGTCTGGGGTTGGTAGTGCAGGGCTCTTATCAAACCACCTTTATAGCACAACAGCCTCCCTAGCAGAAAACACTTTCAAGGAATGTACAAATGCAGCCTGGAATCCCTGAGCTCTATCAGCAAGGCGAGCCGACAAGATTAGAGACTTTCTTAAGCCTGTCGATTAAAAAAATATACTGATAAGTGTTTAATTAAAGTGAACTTAACACTTTTCCAGAGCTGTAATTATGTGTAATATAGGCGTAAAACATGCAAAAGCACAACATAATAATATGATATAAAAAAAAAAAATATATATATATAAATAATAAATAAATTGGATTACGAGCATAATTTGTTCTGGGACCGTGCTTGCAATCCAAATCACTCTTAAACCAAAGCAAATTTTCCCATAGGAAATCATTCAAATGCAGAAAATTGGTTCCCTACCCCAAAAATAATGATTTTTTTTGTTCTGAATAACATGTAAAACAAATGAAACAAATCTTCAGAAACAGCCGAATATGTGATATTATAAGTTACTATACAATATAGCAATCAGCATGTGGTGTATAATGTATAGTAAGGGCATAAAGCTGAAAAAACAGCAACAATTTGTAGATACAGAATGGAGATGCAGATCCCTATGATGCAGGAGCGTAGTACAACAGGCTAGAATAGAGAAGCAGGGCTGCTGTCAGAGGTCTGTGTGGTCACATGATAGCAGTGGGGAAGGGGGGGTGTTCAGCATGGACCAATCAGGAAGTGAGAATCACAGAGCTGTGCAGGAAGACAGTGACAGAAACTTCTCTATACTGAAGTGTGAATGGCTGAGTGTAAGTGCAGGCACATGGAATGGAGAGGAATGGAGACCAGGAATGGAGAGGATGGGAAACACAAGGGCTGACACAGACTGCAGAGAGCATGAAGGAATGGATCTGCTCTGATTTGGAAGGTGAGGGAGACTTCCTTGGTCAGAGTACAGTGCTGTAGACCACACTATGCAGACCATGCCCCTCCCCCACTCCCGCTCCCACCCAGCACAGGGAGCTCTTTAAGTGTGACTGTACCACCAGGCCCAGGCTGAAGCACTGGAGGCGGCCGACCCACCCCCAGTGGGAAGAAACCCCAGCCCCTCCATGACGTGACTCCATTAGAATCAATGGAACCCTATCATAGAGGGGCTAGGGTTTCCTCCCACTAAGGGGATGGGTCGGCCTTCAGCCTGGGCCTGGTGGTACAGTCACTTTAAACCAAAGCAATGCTTTTAAACCAAGTCACAATTTTGAAAAACTGTGAGCTCTTCTTGCAAGGGTACCACTATATATATATATATATATATATATATATATATATGGACATGGAGAGAAAGGAGCTGCTGCACCTCACACCTATGGCTGACACTAATGCCTCTCGGCTACATTTAAAAACAAACGCCAGGATGTTGGTATATAATTTGATCAAACCATATTGCCTCATGTACCACGTGCAGGTCCCCTGGCCCTCATGAATCCTTACACCAAATCAACACTGTGTCGGTCAGCGACCGCCAACCCAGAAAAGCGAGCGCAAGCAGGGAAGAGAGGCCACGGAATGGCCCTGCAATCCCACTGTCACAGGACCAAGCCTGGCCTGGAGCATACATTACCTGCTCTGAACAGGGAGCAGGCTAGAATAGAGAAGCAGGGCTGCTGTCAGAGGTCTGTGTGGTCACATGATAGCAGTGATTGGCTGTTGGGACCGACGGGAGCTGGGAGCCTCACACAGCCGTGGCGCCGAACAGGTAATGTGTGCTCCAGGCTGGGGCTGCGGGCGGTGGGATGAGGGGAGTTAAAGAGGCCAAGTCATATACTTCAAATAACCTTGCAACAATGGTGGATTCCTTGGCGCTCAAACCTCCAGGCACAGTCACTCCACTTCAGTCAAGATGCAGAGATTACCAGTATTCTTGCCAATCAGATGTGTTCTTTATTTACGCATTTTAAGGGTTAACCACCCTCTTCATCAGGCGTGCCTCTTCATGCCTAATGAAGAGGGTGGTTAACCCTTAAAATGCATAAATAAAGAACACATCTGATTGGCAAGAATACTGGTAATCTCTGCATCTTGATTGAAGTGGTGTGACTGTGCCTGGAGGTTTGAGCGCCAAGGAATCCACCATTGTTGCAAGGTTATTTGGAGTTTGGTCCCGATCCCACATCCAGGGAAATCGGAAGGTGGAAGGCAGCAGCCCTCCTTATATACCTACAAGCCTACATTAGAGTCGTGCCTAATACGTACGACCTAACCAGGTGAGTGTGCACTTATGTGAATCTGCACATACACATTTCACAAGGTTAATCCGCCTGCACATGCAGCGTCACTGTGTTTCCTTTTTTCTTTTTATGTACAAGTCATATACTTCACTGTACCTGGATCCGCAGCGGATTTTGCTGCAATCTCGCAAGGTGAAATCAGCTGCGGATCCGGTACGTGTGAAGCTACCCTAAATATAACCTAGTAACAAACTAGCATTGTTCCTGGAGGTTCGGATACATTTTCCAGGCCTGTCCAATAGAAATAACAATCTACGCAAAGATATCTTAAGTGCCCAGAGATTTCTACATACTGACTCAGCTACTAACCTGAATGAGCATTAGCCTAGGGCTGTGTTCACACACGCAGTAACGCAATGTAAATGCATCATGTCAATGCAGTAATTGATCAATTCATTGCTGTAATTATTCATTTAATCGCCCTCCCGTCGTCCCTCATCGTGTTAACTCAATGAAACTCCCCTGTGTGCGACCATACCCGAGATGCCATGTAAGGCTGGGTTCACACTGCGTTTTTGCAATCCATTTTTTTCATCCGTTTTTTGAAAAATGCATCCGTTTTGATCCGATATTCCATTGACTTCCATTATAAAAAAAAAAAAACGGATGCATATGCAGATCCATTTTTTTTTGACGGACACAAATGCGTTGCTGACACTATTTTTTTTGTCCGTTAAAAAAAACGGATCCGTTAAACGTATGCTAAAAACGCAGTGTGAACCCAGCCTTATGTAACATTGAGTTAGGAGGAAAATCAGTGAAGAGAAAAGTGCTTCATAATCAAGATTAACAAATGAATGAACTCAGAGAAGCAAATATCTGGGGGAAGGGTGAGATGTAGCCGACTAACAAGTGCAAATCAGCTTTGTGTGCCAGGTTTACACTTATAAAGCAATAGTATACTGGAAGCAGAACTTACAAGAGGTCTGGTAATAGTAAAAGATGGCAAAAGTCTTAAAGGGGCTTTAGGGGGAGCAGAATGTGATGGTTTCACCTGTACTTGATTATCAGGGCTTTCAGCCACCCCCTCACATCTCAGAAGGTATAATTCTGAGACGTGCGAAGATCTGAAGTAAGTGCTGGGGAGAAGGTGGCATCATCCCTTTTCTGCTCAGTATACAACCCCTTAAAGGAAGAACATACAGCAATACAACACACCCAACCATCAGAAAATGGCGCTTGGTCTGATCTTATACAACCAATTTATGGGGAAGCTGCACATTTGGGAACCTTGAGGCCTGGGTACCAATGTTACTTAAAGGACTAGTTCATAAAAAAAAAAATTCTTTAAGATCAACTGGTAACAGAAAGTGCCAGAGATTTGTAATTTACTTTTACTTTGACGCGCTTGGGGGTGATAGCCATCTCCATAGTCCAATATGGGTAAGACCACGTTACAATTTTACTATTTGCATATATGTTAAATTATTTGAATTGAGTGACTACGATGATAAGATAGGATACGTAATATAGGATATACAATATATATTTTTGGGCGTGAAGGGCCGGATAGTGTTAAGGTTTACCTCTGTCACGCTCCATTTATTATACATATAATCTTGAGTATATAGTCGGACATAGTGCAAATATTACATGTTGTGTCGTATCCCCATATGTACTGTGTAGGTGGTTGTTATTTATTGAGTTTCTGTCTTTGAGCACGATTTACATTCTAGTTTTGTTACGTTTTTTAATGGTATTAAATAAAGATATTAATATTTTATAAAGGAATTTATTGCCCATGTATTTGTTTTGGTGGATAATGTTTTGATGGGTTTCCAATAACTGCATAATAGTGACGGATTTATAGGATGCTGGATTCAGTATGACTGAAATTATTACGGCACTACCGTCACACAGAGCTATTTTGTATAGACATCTTACATCAGTAGACAAAAGAGGAGACAATAGCAGCTCCCTGTGGAATGACCTCTTCAAAAGTCATAGAGTACACTCAGTAATGTTTCACATTCATCTCAAGGGGACAGAGTCTGTCTATTGTCATCTACAGTATGTCCACAAGTCTTGCTGTAAACCATCACTAGATGCTGTTAAGAACAGGTCAGGCAAGATGTCCACCCCCATAACAATGTAAAAAAAGCAAAATAAAAAAATTACAATCAGAATATAGAAACAGATTTGAATAAATGAACAAATTTTTGTACCTGTCTCTAATCAGTGAAAGAAAATTTAGGTGACACTTTCCCTTTAACTGTTGCTAATTGCACTAAATTGATAGTATTATAAGAATGTAATCCACTAAGGCAGTAAGAAAAGGCATATGAGCAAATTCAGTTCCACCTAACCACAATATTGCCGAAAATTCTATGTAAATGTGTTTGCACTTACTACTGCATCAAGGCTTCACTTCCTGGATAAAATGGTGATGTCACGACCCGACTCCCAGAGCTGTGCGGGCTGTGGCTGCTGGAGAGGATGATGGCAGGGGGACACTGAGGGACACAGGGCACTGGAGGGACACTGAGCCTCCCTCTGTCATCATCAGCAGCCACAGCCCGCACAGCTCTGGGAGTCGGGGCGTGACATCACCATGTTATCCAGGAAGTGACATTACCATGTTATGCAGGAAGTGAAGCCTTGATGTTGTAGTAAGTACAGGGAAAAAAGCACTTTATAAGCATTTCCTGTAATAAGTGTATATTGGTGATTTGTATAACTTTTGGGGGACAATTACAATACTTTTATAAAAATTTTCGGCGGACTTCTCCTTTAATATGCAATTTTGCAGTTTGTAAGTGATAAGTCTCTATGGAGAATCAGCCCAGAGAAAAGCATAAAGCACAATTTCCTAATCAAGTGTGAACAGTCTTGCCATCTATCTGTAAAATCGTAGAAGAATCCTGAACAACAAGGAGGACACTACACAGGAGAAGAGTATCCTCTGGTGGATCCTTCCTTACGATTGCGCCATTTTAGGCAGGAGTTATCAGGCCCCGCTTTCCTGTCTGTTTCTAGCAGATTATGGTCAGGTTAGTAAGTGTTGGTGACTGGGTCAAGTTTCTGAAAATACTTTGATTACTTTTTAAGATCCTGGGCCTAGAAGATAAGCAAGTCTGCCTGTGTTCAGAGATAAGGGAAACTGCATATGTTACATGCAACTATGAACCATCGGCAGAACCCCTACTGCTACTTGTATTGGTCTGACTTTCAATGGGACCGATCATTTTTAAAAAATGTCTGGCGAGTGATAGTGACGTTTTGATTGACGGAGGTCCAGGTGCTGAGACTGATCTTAAGTAATTCCCTACCAGCGCATGGGCACTCTGCATGTATGTAGAGATGCAACCCCCTACATAAATCCAAATGCATCTATCTGAGCTGTCATGCACCAAACTATGCCAACTCCATGCCAGCTGCCATAGGTTTCAGCTACAGTAATTGTGATAAATGGGGCAGAGACAACACCCCTTCTGCACGCAGCTTCAAACACCCTCAGCCCCCCCCCCCCCCCCCTCACACACACACACACCATTCCTGTCCTCTTAGTAAAAGAGGTAGAGACAGTAAAAAGAAAAAAAACCCCTCTTCTTTGTAGTTTCTGTGAACCCATACACCACTCACACTCTGGGAGGAGGAACGGATGGACGATGGACTCAGCTGAGTGCTGTTGCCTATTTGTTATAGAAATTGATAGGGTCTCAGCTCCCATACAACCACCAACCACTGTAGTCTAATAGCCCTATTACACGGAGCGATAGTCGGATGAATCGGCCAGATTCACCCGGTTATCACTCTGTGTAATAGAGACAACGATTAGCCAATGAAACAATTATACAATCAACTGTTTGGGCAAGGGCTGCACGGACATCGCTAACAACGCCCGTGTAGCCTATTCTAAACAATTATCGGGCTGTGTAATAGGCCCAGTAAACGAGCGCCAATCTAGCAGATCGGCAATCGTTTACAGTGTTGATCGGGCCGCCATTAGCCCGTGTAATAGGACCCTACATCTGACATTGATGTGCTAGTCTGGTTCTGACTCCTTTGTATAGCATAAAGCCCCATGCACACAGCATAGGGACTGTCACCCAGTTGGGAGCCTCTGCGTAGGGCGTATTGTCCAAGTAGATAGGGACAGTGGTTGGGGTAAGCACCGGTCTGCTCTTTTCCTTACCCTACATGAAAAAAAAACCTCTAACATGTGGCAATGACATATCACAGTTTTATAGAAACCCTTTAACTAGGGATGGTCTGAACTGAGTTCGGTTCGGGTTCGTACGAACCCGAACCCTCGGTAATGATTCCCGCTGTCTGCCTGCTCCGTGGAGCGGGCGGATCCAGCGGGAGGACCGCCTGGAGAACTGGGATACAGCCATAGCCATAGGCTGTATCCCAGTTTTCCAGGCGTTACTCCCGAGCGGGCAGACAGCGGGAATCTGCTGCCAAGCATTTGGGTTCAGATGAACCCAAACCTCGGCAGGTTCGGACCATCCCTACCTCCAACCTGTATACAACAAGCTTTAATAAAATAGTATTCTGCTGATAAGACTGCAGAAAATTCCTTGCCACCTTTTGGGATATTCACACTTGTGGTTTCAGTTTACAAAGTAAGCCACACTATTCTTCCAGATTTGTCCTATGGTGAAAACCATCATGGCAACATAGACCTTATTGACATATAATATATTCCGGTGTGAGATCAGTTAAAAGCAATGGGGGCTTCATCAAACATGGTGTAAAGTAAAACTGTCTCAGTTGCCCCTAGCAACCAATCAGATTCCACTTTTCATTCCTCACAGACTCTTTGGAAAATGAAAGGTGGAATCTGATTGGTTGCTAGGGGCAACTGAGCCAGTTTTACTTTACACCATGTTTGAAAAATCTCCCCCTATGTGTATACACCCTGGCCAGGATTCCATAGAAGGCAGCCTTACGTAAGCTACATAGTAATCACGGCCGTTGTTGCAAATCGGCAACAACGGCCGTGATTATTACATAACTTACCTAGTGAGAACATGGTCTATTGCTGTATAAGGAAAATAACATTCTTGTGAATCAATTTCAGTTTTTTCCAGTTTTCAAGATTGCTTCTTGCCTTCGTCATTCCTTGAGAACCTTCATTGTTTACTTCCAGAGCATGAACTGATATAGAAGGAGCAGGAAGGAGATTAATCAGCTTTATTTGAGCCCTGCTAAATATGTTTCTGTTTTTCACTGCGGACCTAATACAGGCTACACGTTCATGTTGTATTATAGTGGATGCAGGTAATGCCATTACACACTACAGTGGAGCAGCTCTCCGCCAAATAAGCCAGGGGGCTACCAGATGTGTGTAAAACAACAGTTCAACGAATCCTACAGTGTATGGGTCTCCAAAGCAGAGGGATGGTCACTGCAAAGTTAGTAAAAAAAAAAAAAAAAAAGAAGGCTTCAAGTGTCATGGAGCTATAGGAAATTGTACCTGATCGCCTTCTCTTCTTTTCCGCTGCATTAATTGACTTTAGTGAAAAACATTAAGGGACAAACACCCTATAACCACTGCTGGAAGAACAGTCTGGTGGTGGCATTCTCTCTGACACTCTTCCACGTCAATGGTCATCTCATGGTATATGAATCCATCTTTGCAGATCATATACTTCTATACATGCTAATTGTCTTTCCTGGGGCAAAAGGAATCTGCCAGCAAGACAATGTCACATGGCTAGAAAAGTCCGACATTGTCTGGAAGAACATGACTAAGACTTCTAAGTACTACCCGGGCCCCCTTATTCTCCAGACTTGAACCCAATTGGGCATCTGTGGGACCATATGACTATATGGACCCTCCCATACAGCCTCTAACCGCTATGTGTCAACCTACCAACCCCAACTCTCCATGCTACACATAGTTACTATTCTCGATATTATCTGCTGGGCACAATAATGGGACTTGATTGTGTATATATTCATACACTGAGCCATGATTCACCACAAACACTTTACCTGACTATATTTCTGTACATATACATATATATATATATATATATATATATATATATATATATATATATATAGTAAATATGTACCCTATATTGCCAACCCAGAGAATTCTTCTGCAAAAGATCATCCATAGATTTTAAGCAGGACCAATGTCATCACTACAGAAATAATGGCAGATGCCGGAGGCTGCTGTGGTTGCAGGACCCATGATAATCTGGATAATCATATTCTATGTCTTTAGCTAAATTTTATTTTTAAAGTTATTCTGTATTCCTATTATTCAGAATAGACCATCAGTATTATTGCCATTGATGGTGAAGTGGGAATTGCGCCTATCTAATATAGATGGCCTGTCCTGGGAATTGGCCATGCTGGATTTTTATAAGGCTATTTAAGTACATAGTAGGGGTCTGAAGCTGCAGATACATGCATAGAAGTATAAGTAGAACACTGATACAGTATGTATATCAAAAGTAAAAGTCCCAGTGCTGGCATATATAATTATAAGTCCCTATGGAAAGCTTAGAAAATTCGCCTGAAGAAACTTTGATGAGAGAAGAGCTATGATGTATTGTGTACAGCACCGAGGACAGCACCAGCACCGTACATTCTAATGGAACACTAAATATTTGGCTGCAACATTGCAAAAGAAAATATTATGTAAACAACAATATTTATACAAATCGAATCTCACTAATTGATTATAAGAAAGGTCACGATTGGCCATGACCAGTATAAAGTGGTTATCTGGAACAGCCCCATTCTCAGAACCCCCGTTTTATAAGAGCCTCATACACATATAGCAGAAAAAGACCCCCTGGTTGGTCCATCTAGTCTGCCCTTATATTATTTCCTTAGGATAGATGTATGTTTATCCCAGGCAGGTTACAATAGATATCCCAACCACATCTGCTGGAAGTTTGTTGCAAGCATCTACTACTCTTTCAGTAAAGTAATATTTTCTCATATTGCTGGGGGGGGGGGGCAGGCGCAGGGGGAACACAATAACTAAGCTTACAACTCCCCCTGCTCGGGAAGCACCTCCCCACCGGGTCCTGGATCCCCACAGGAAGGCATTTTCCCCCGATCTTTGATGACATCACGACTCAGGGGAAAATGCCCGACCTGGCTGATGGACAGCCCGCTCAGCCAATCAATGACTGGAGCAGAGTCCCATTCCTGTCACTGACTGGCTGAGTGGGCTGTCAACCAGCCGGGTCATGACGTTGGATGAGAAGAAGATCCCTAAAAGATCTCTAAAGCCCCTATTCCACAATGAAGAGCAAACAAGCGTTCGTTTGCTCCTCGTTCCCCGCTCGTTGCTGTCGCTATTCCACGCGGCAGCGAGCGGGTGAGTCCGCGGAGGGCCGGGGGGAGCTGCGGGGGGTGGGCTGCCCGGGTGATCGCTGATTGTACGGGCAGCCCATAGGATATAGTGGCAGTCTGCTGCCAACGCTCCTATTCCATGGAGTGACAACAGCATATCGCTGCTATATACAGTAAGTCGTTTGTCTTTCAACATGTTGAAAGACAAACAACTTCAATGAACAGCCGACATGAATGATGTCCCTAGATCATTGCCTCCCATTCCACGGGACGATTATTGGCCATAACGGTCGATATCGGCCGAATGAGGCCAATAATCGTTCCGTGGAATAGGGCCTTAAGGCCGGCGGGGGTCCTGGAGCGGACATGCATTGCGAAGGGGCTCACAATGATTGTCTAGATAAAAGTATATATTGTGTACCTGTCACTTGGCTGTCACTCAAAAATCTGGCTTCTGGGTGTTCAGACCCCATCAAGAAGCTGGGGAAATGATAGACGGGAAGAAGAAAGTTCCAACCAGTCCAATCTATGTGTCTCTGGTATCAGTCATTGGACCTGGGAGTCCCCATTGCTGTTAGATTGTTACCAGATTTTGCCAACATTACCAAGTTCTGATAAAGAATAGGAAGAATAGGAGCATACGTCTATGCTGAAACTTCACATATTTTCTTAAAAGGTGGATATATTATTGTGAAAACTTCTCTGGAAACTGAAACATCTATTTAGTTTAATTGGTTCGGTGCATGTGATACCGGCATTGGCTACCAGGGGCATCCTGGATGCCATCTGCGGGCAGGTTTCTTGCTCAGGAATTTGTCTTAAAATAACACATCCATTTTCACTCTAAATCACTTGGAATAGACAACAGGTATAGGAAACAATGGCGCTTCAGTCCTTGCCTGGAAATGAGAATGCTGATTGGGCAGTAGACCAGAAATAAGTTACAAAATCTTTTATAGCCCAAGATTATCAGGTCAAAAGTTCCCGCTCCATAATGACTGGTACACGGGCAACGTTACCCTCACCAGGGGGGGTCATTAATAGCAATATGTTGTGTAATCTGAGGAAATGAGAGGCAAGTGTCGCTGTTACTTATCATGCCCGACATGCAAAGGCACAGCCCAGATAGGTGGTATGGGCCACAGACTCCTGCGTGAGTGGGACTATATAAGTGGGATAGCCATAATAAGTCACCTTTATGATCCTATACAGGCTCATACTATACTTATAGAGGCTATACTGTACTTATAGAGGCTCATACCGTACCTTGGTGCACAATTTCTATACAAGAACACGTAATCCAATAAAGCGAACCAGTCAGCAAGGAGATCGGTGCCGAACGCACCCTACCCTGGGATACAGTGCCGGATACTTACCCTTTCCTCCGGGTGACTCTCTGGAGGTTGGTCCCACTGCCGAGAAATCAACCCCACTCGTCTTCCCACTCATTATGCTAATGAGCAGAGAGGAGTTCGATATCTAAATCACTGCACAGTAATTTCCCATGGACATCAGACTCATCTCTGCTGATAATGAGCATGAAGACGAGTTGCAGAGATTTCTAATTGGCAGAACCGACATCTGGAGCATCACCGGGAGGAGAAGGTAAGTATCCGACGCTGTATCCTGGGCCAGGGTGGATTCGGCCCCCCGTCTCCCCACTGACAGGTTCCCTTTAAAAGAACTTGACTGGCATGGTGTCAGATCCGTTGGGGGTACAGTGAGTCCTAAATAGAACACAGCCCCCTTTCCCTCATTATAATGACCCGCCCTTGGCTGCAGGCCCCAACTGGAGAATGTTCATTACAATATGTGCAGAATCCATCCTTGATGGAACGGTCTGGGTCAAAAAGCCAGTACAACCACAACAATCCAAGAAAAAAATTAAAGGGTCTAACCAGAGAAAAACATCAGGAACCAAAGCAGAGCCAAATAAGACGAAGACCTACAACAAGCAGTGGTCATAAACATATAGTAGTACGGTACAGAATCAGGATCTGGGAATGTAGTCAGGTCAGGAAACACAGGATAACAATGCAGGGAAGATGCTGGTGATGCAGGTGAAACCAATGGGACATCGGCAGTTGCTTTAAATTTCCTGCTAGATGTAACAATGGAGCGTGGGGCGCACGGCCATCTTAGCGCACCCCCAAGTGATGATTGGATGCCGGATGAGTAAGTCTGTGACACTAGGTCTGTTATGTGCCTTATTGTGGAGCTATTATTCAGTTCCTAAGGGTCTATGATACTATTGGCAGTGTGAAAGGGAATTTGACTATGATAAAGTATAGAGGCCATGCTAACACTACAGCTTTGACAATAGGGAAGATACTCTGTACCAGCTTGATAGGATTTTATCATCTGTATTTCTTTGCCTGTTGAAGAAGATAGATGTGTGTGTACAGGTCGCCATAAACATGACTGCTGTGTTACTGTGTTTTTTTGTCAAAAGCTATTTCTCCTGATACCACCAAGCTCTCATGTGTTCTAAATGGAGAAAGGAGGTGTCAGATACCTCATCTGTCATAGGAGAGGCTGGAAGCCCCCATATACATGACCCAGTAGGCTGGTCCTGCCAAGTTATGCTAAACACTGAACTGCTGGTGCTAAAATAAGGGTAATGTATATACTTTATTATTTTAACACTTTCAAAGCATGGACATTGTTAACTATATATATATATATATATATATATATATATATATATATATATATATAGATAGATATAGATAGATATAGATATAGATACAGCAATATACAGTAAATGTAAAAAAAAAAAATCTGCCACTGCAGTTTTTGAGTCAAAGCCGACAGGTAGAAGACTATAAATGCTTCCTTTCTGTTACCCATTATATTGAATCCATCTCTGGTTTTGGCTCAAAAACTGCAATGGCAGCTTTTAAAAAAAACCTGCCATTTGTGAAACCAGCCCTAAGCACATTGTAAAGTTGCAAGGAGTTTTTTTTTTTTTTTTTTTACAGCGTAAGGCCAGGTTCACACATTGTAAAACACGGGCCGGTCTGTGACACGGTTGGTGTCTGTGAAGATCATCCCAGCCTCTACTGCAGTACCAGCCGAATGAACTTCATTTCTGTTGAATTGGGATGTGGGCGCATTCGGGTGCACCCGCATCCCAATTTACCATAGCACACAATGGAGAGTGCGGTCAGAGTTGCAGTTTTTCCTGCGGCCACTTGGATTCCCGGGCGGAATGGGGGGAGATTTTTCAAACATGGTGTAAAGTGAAACTGGCTCAGTTGCCCCTAGCCACCAATCAGATTCCACCTTTCATTTTCTACAGGTTCTTTGGAAAATGAAACGTGTCATTTGATTGGTTGCTAGGGATTCCATTGACTGCAGTGCAACATAAATTCTCTATTAATCACGACCGGTATTGCAAATCACAACAACGGCCGTGATTAATAGAAAATTTACGTTGTTTGGGTTTTGAGGATCAGAAGGAAAGTTCAGTGGAACTCTAAAGAATATATGCTTCGAATATCAATAACACCTCAACCCCATTACAGACTATAGTTTTTTGTTGTTTTTTTTACACTGAAGGAGTTTTTATTGAGGAATTTTTTTATTGAGGAATTTTTAAACAATCCGAATAACAATGAATGCTGAGAAGAGTCGATCACTGGTGAACTCCCCACTCAAGGAAGGAACAAGCTTCTCCGCCTACACGAGTTTCAGCAGGGATCAATATAGCGTCAGCAGGGGACAAGTTTAACTGTATAAATAAAGGTAAAACATGGGATTTCCGACACATACTGTACTGTATACCACCTGGAGATCTGGACCCTAAACTTTTATACAGGGAATTTCCATGCAGAATAAATCTCTGTATTTTTTAATAGACAGAATGGAGCTTAATACATCACTCATTACTGAAACGCACAGGAAACTGACCTCATATGTAATAAAATGCGTTTGAGTCCCATTGGTGACTATTATGCCTTTCATTTGTTCAAAACATTCTTCCATAGTAATGAAGTGAAAGTGGGCGATACTTAGAATGGACCGAGGACAAACAACTTAAGCCTCATTCTCTTTCAGGAAGAAAAAAGAGGTTAATTTTCATAACAATACAGGTTTGTATTTATGCAAACATTTCTATAGAATGACAATGGAGACATTGTTACCGCAATGTTTGCAGGGACTCCAAATGTTTATGGTGGAGATTATCCCAAAATTCCTATATTTCAAGTGGAAGCTCTACAAACCTCAAGTATGGAGGAGGTGGTACAGCAAAGTAGAAGAAACGGCAAACAAGATGGCAGATTGATAGTAGGCTTCTATTACATGATGGAAGATTTGTTTTGTGTTATTATAGGTTATATAAGTTACTTTTATGTTATACCAGGGAACATCCCAGGTGTGAAGATAAGATCCCAAGGCACTTCTGCCCTGAAGAATCACCATTATAAATGGTACATGGTAGACATGAAGCCCCATTATTGAAAAGTATCATCAGTCTATGTTCTCACTGTGTAGGTCATCTTTGAATGCATACATAAAAATTTTTAATAAAAAAAAATTAAATAAATTTTTAACACTTCTTTTCAGGAATCCAGGCTACATGTTAGAGACATCTCAGTGTCAGATGTGATTAACAGGGGGCAGCATGCTTAGATCCCAGCATACTCATCTGCAAGTATTATGCTTCTTTGGTTTCTGTTGATCTTTCTTGGCTTTAGTTTTAAAGGGGTACTCTAGTGAAAAAAAATTACACTACATTTTTGCAATACATTTTTTCAGTTCTTCCCCCCCTCAAAAAAAAAAAAAACGGACAAAAAAGGGATGCAATTGTGTGCATCCGTTTTTCCATTGACTTCCATTATAAAAATGGATCAAACGCATCCGTTTTTTTGTTTTTTTTTTTAACGTACACAAAAAACGTACTTGACCTTATTTTTGTGCAAGTTAAAAAAAGGATGCGTTTTTTTTATAATGGAAGTCAACGGAAAAAACGGATCAAAACGGATGCACACGATTGCATCCCTTTTTCCATCTATTTTTTTGCAAAAACTGATGAAAAAATGGATTGCAAAAATGTAGTGTGAACCCAGCCTTGCTGAAACTTGCAAAAAAGTGCATTGCATTCATGTAGCCTTCTATCTCTCCAGCACCTGCGGAGGAGTTTGGAGCCGTAGCTGAGCTTGCACTCTGAGGTTCCATTCAAAGTATATGGGACTGACACACAGCGTGCTCAACTGTGTTCCATACAATCTGCCCACCTAGGGACCTCAGTTCTTATGGGATCAGAGCGGTGGGGTTCCTATAACTTATCATCTGGATACATGATAAACATGGTTGAAGTTTTCTTGGATTGGGTTCTGGGTGATCAGACTTTCGTTGCTCACTGGAACATAGCACTTACCTCTGGGGTTACTTTCCCCATCCTGCTGCAGGAGACGGATCCGTAGCGTTAGGGTCCTATTACACAAAACGATTATCGGCCGTCCGAAAATCATTTAGTGTAATAGCTAATGCTGAAAGGCAACAATCAGCCAACATGCACAATGTCAACTGATTGTTGTCTTTCATTATGTAGTATAATTCCGACAACAATAGCGACGGTCTGCTCGTCGATGCTCTGTGCAATAGGAGCGGCGTCAGCAGACCACCACCATCTCCTGCACCCCGCGCGATACGCAGCAAATACGCAGCAAACACGCAGCAAATACGCAGCAGATTAGATCTAAATAACTGAACACAGCATCAAATCTGTACCAACAAATCTGCTGCGTATTTGTTGCGTATCTGCTGTGTATACGGTGTGTGGGTTTGTACCCTAAAAGAAGAAGAGAACACATGTGCCTGTACTTTAAACTTTTTTTTTTTTTTTTTTCTTGATACATCTTGCGAAATTTATTGCACAATTTATGTGTTTTTTGCAGTCCATTTTTTTTCATCCTTTTTTGCATACCGCCAACGCTGTGAGAAGTTACCTACTTACGCACTACAACTTCCAGCATACCTCCTTAAGCAAAAAGAGGCATACTGGGGGTCGTAGTGCACAGAGAGGCATGCCGGGAGTAGCAGCGCCCAAGGAGTTATGCCGGGAGCTGTTGTGTCAGGTGGTTGCTGCTGCACAACTGCAACTCCCAGCATACCTCCCTGTGCACTTCAGCTCCCGGCATACCACCCCGTGCACCACAACTCCCAGCACACCTTTTTTTGTTTTTTTTTGAAAAATATTTTTTTTTATTTTACACAATCCAAAACAAACCTAAACAATACCCCCTATCCCAGCCCCACAATCAATTTGGAACTTCATAAAGCAACAACTCCAATCTAAAATAACAATTACACCTGTCTGATGTCAACCACACATTCCTAGTCTTTGGACAAAATTTTCATTTTCTCCGTGTGGTTAAACTTGCAGGGCACCCCTCTATTATCTATACCTATCCTTTTTAACCCACCACCCTACTTTTACTTACTTTATACTCACTCAACCCCCCAGGATGCGGCGTAGTCGCCCCCCCACCGCGCCGAGGATGATTAAACGGGACCAGGGCCAACACCCCCCCCCCCCCCCCCCCCCCCCGCCTCACCACAGTATCAGTTGTAGTTTTTTAAACTTTGATTAGTCTTCACACCACCTTATGTCCACTAGATTTAGCCGAACCGTCCCAGAGGGTGACACAGGCCTCACACCTTGTTACTTGGGATGAGCAGAATGCTGAGGGAATGCTGACAACCGCACTGCGAGATAGATTTCCTAGGCTTACTGCAACTTTGCTCTATCTGGATCAGTTCCTAGCTTCTGTGGCTTTTGTGGATACTGTCCTGCTCTGTTACTTCTCCTAGTCCACGGCGTGGGTTGAGGTTGTCTCTGACTTGTCCTCTGCTGCAAGGGGCTTACACTGCATAGTGTTGTGTAGCATCACTGATAAGAAACTGTTAGCTTTGTCCTGTCTTGCTTCCTACCCATACGGGTTCTAGCTAAGAATAAAGTTTGAGGGTATGGGGACCTGGCTCTTCCTACAATGTCCAACACAAAAGACCTGCATACTTCCTATACCCATGTGACTTTCTTCTTCCAGGGCATCTAAAGTGCGCTGTAAATGGGGGAAAAGTGTAAACAGAAGAAGTAAAGAGAAAGGTGATAGGAGAGAAGAAGTACAGATTCCTATTGGTTCGCAGATCCACGTGACATACAAATTAACAATATCCCTTTACACACTTCTTATCACACACATATCTAATACAGCCACATCTAGTGGCGAAGCTTTATCACTACTTTCATTACCACATACTTTCATTGGATTCATGGCTGTTGATCCACGACATTCCTTGCACTGAAATTAGGCTCCAAAACAGGTGGTGATCTTCTATACTATAGGATAACATATACACTATAGAATAACATGTATATACTATAGAATAACATACATACTATAGAATAATGGGGCTGTTGCTCTTCTCAGACCTTTAGCAGTAATACGGTAGTAATAATACTATTGGCCCAGACGTTATATAATGTATACTCTAGCACCACTGGAGAGGTGAGGTTGTGCTCAGTACATTTTCCCCAGTAAGAGATTTCCATTGTTCGCTCCCGAGACATAGAGAGATGCGGTGCCAGTCTTTCCTCCTTTCTTGGGTGACAAGACGACAATCTAGCCGCCTGTCCTTAAAAATCTCTTTTATTATTTCCCGACAATGCGAAACAAATTGCGCTGGAATATAAAAACAAGGGTCTGGATTACGTCACCAAATGAAGTTAGTTTGCAGACCTAAGACGGCTGCCAGAATACACACTGAGGCCTCTATTCAATATGCTTCTAAGCCTCTACTCCGTGCTGGAGAACCACACAGCTCCATTCAAATGAATGAGATTAAATACTTCTGCTGACTACAGCGGCCATACAGCCTTTAACCCCTTCAGTACTAAGAGCCACTGGAATTCTGGGCAACCATGATCACTTTCCCTGGAAACCAAGGGGGGCAAAATGCAATGGTGGCTTCTTAAGGAGGCGTTCAGCTTCAACACCCAGTATTCTGCAGGGAATGGGATAATAGTGTATGGGACATTATATACTATTCATGTAGACGGCATTCTGGCTGTCAGTTTAGGGGGTCTGTATGGCAGGCACCTGGCAGGCACTGTAGTGGGCATCTGTGATCAGGGCAGCACAGGGCTTACCCAGGCAAGTGCCAGGGCCCACAGCACCTCTAGGGGCCCAGAGAGGGAGAGGGGCCCGGTGGTCTAATGTTCAGCCTGCTTACTGTAGTGCAGGGTGAGCGCTGAACGTCAAAAGACACAGGAGCAGGACCTGCACAGAAAGAGAAAAGGGTGAAGGACCTGATCACATGACCCAAAGGTCCTCAACCTTACAGTTTGGAGATCAGCCCGACAGAGAGAAAGAGGGAGCAGACTGAGCTGTAAGTGCTGTGTCAGTGTCTGAGTGTGTCTGTGACAGTCAGTCAGTGTCTGAGTGTGTCCATCAGTATCACTCTGTCAATGTCTGTCAGTCAGTCAGCTAATGTCAGTCAGTGTGTCATTCAGTCAGTCAGCGTCAATCAGTTAGTCAGTGTCTGTGTCAATAATATGTGTTTGTTAGGGTCCGTTTACACACACAGATTATCTGACAGATATCTGACAGATTTTTGCAGCCAAAACCAGGAATGGACTATAAACAGGGAACAGTTCATAAAGGAAAAGACTGAGATTTCTCTTTTTTTCAAATCCATTTCTGGTTTTGGCTGCAAAAGTCTTGCAGATATCTGTCAGATAATCTGTGTGTGTAAACAGACCCTTATGGTGCGTTTACACAGGGAGATTTATCTGACAGATTTTTGAAGCCAAAGCCAGGAACAGACTATAAACAGGGTGCAGGTCATAAAGGAAAGACTGGGATTCCCTGTCTTTTTAAGTCCATTCCTGACTTTGGCTTCCAAAATCTGTCAGATAAATCTGCCTGTGTAGACGCACCATTAGTGCTAGTGATTGTGCACAGTGTGTGGATGATGGTTGCATAGTGGATGGATGAGGGGCCCGCTGAGAGTCTGTTGCCCGAGGGCCTGCAAAAACCTGGAGCCGGTCCTGTCTGTGATGGTGACTGTAGAGGGAATATAGTTATTGGTCAACACATTTGTGTCTGGCACATGTAGCTATATAGTTGCATCTGGGCCCTGGTACCTGAGAGGGCCTGAAGGTCCTTCCATCATGGAAGAAGACACCAGTATTGTTAAAGGTGAAATTAGGTGGAAGGCCATGCTTCAGATTTTGAATTGCGTCTCACAGAGTCTTCAAGGCCTCTAAGCAAGATAAATATTGCACATTTTTTGTCCCATTATAATTGGGTGCAACCCATATTTCTGGAGCCTTAGTTGTGTGCGAAAGCATCCCTTATTTTGCCGTCCACAGTAAATGCTGCTGATGTGTGATATTAAAGGTTTCCAGCACTGAATTTGTTATTGATAGCCTAGCCTTAGCATAGGCCATCAATATCCATAGGGGTTCCAATATCTGGCTTCAAGTCAATTAGCTCTCAGAACCATGGGGCGGGCATATTCTTAGAGTAGAAACAAACAGCGCCATACACTGTATAGTGGCTGTGCTGGGTAACTGCAGCTTATCTCCCACCGAAATGGCAGCTGGGTGGCAGGATGCCAGACCTGCAGATAGACCAATAAAAAAGGGTTCAGACACACTTTTTTCTTTTCTTTTTTGGGGGGGCTGAAAACTTAAAGGGGTAGTCAAACAAAAAAAATCTTTCAAAGCAACTGTTTCAGAAAGTTATATCGATTCCTAATTCATTTCTATTAAAAAATCTCAAGCCTTCTCTTACTTGTCAGCTGTTGTATGTCCTGCAGGAAAAGGTGCATTCTTTCCAGTCTGACACAGTGCTCTCTGCTGTCCAGAGCAGTAGCAAATCCCCACGGAAAACCTCTCCTGCTCTGCACAGTTCCTGACATGGACAGAGGTGGCAGCAGAGAGCAATGTGTCAGACGGAAAAGAATACACCACTTCCTGCAGGACATACTGCAGATAAGAAGTACAGGAAGACTTGATATTTTTAAATTAAGGAAATTACAAATCTATATAACTTTCTGACACCCGTTGATTTGAAAATGAAAAAAAGAAAAAACTTACCAGAGTTCCCCTTTAAAACTCTATATAATGTCGATCAATTTAACACAGTTTTGGCAAAAATATGGAGAAGACACAAAGATGAGCTTGTATAGAGTGTATACAATATAGATACAGTTTTCTTTTTTATTTTTGGATAGTAAAAAACAATAAAATGTGTCATTCAGGACTGTAAACTAAGGCTGCTTTCTCATGTTCCATGTTCCTAGATAAAGATCATTGTATGACGGATAGTTACTAAGTGGCTCCTTACTGGCAGCATTCATTAACCTGTGGCTAGCTGACAGTCTTGTTTTGTTTCTGCGCCATTAACCCTTTTGTATTCTGGTAAACACATCACCTAATAGATTTAAAAGTGTGAATCTGTAAATCAGTGACGAGGCGGAACTTGGACAATGAAGTTTCTCAATCACATAAGTCACCAGCGGGCAGTCAGCAGATATCACTGACCTGCCATAGATAATACTGTATACTGGGATAATCATCTGTCTGTGGTTTATAGCTTAGGAGGGCCTAAAGGGCCTTTTACACGGGACGATTATTGTTCAAAAAATTGTAAAATAGTTTTAATTTAAGTGATAATCATCTGGTGTAAACGCAGCAACGATCAAACGACAAACAAAAATTTATTTATATGTTGTTGATCGTATCCATTGAGCTGATCTCAAAATCATTTTTAATCTTTCGAAAGTCTTTCGATGTAACCACTCATAACCAGATACGAATGCGGTTATGATCTTAGATCATATTAATGACTTAGCGATTTATTTTTGGCTAAATGCATACCGTTAAAAAAAAAAAATCATCGCTTGTTGTTGGCTAAACAAGCACTTAAGCAACTTATCTGTAAGTGTAAAAGGACCTTAAAGGCCGTATTACACACAGTGATAGAAGGGGAAGCGAGCACCGACCTGTCAGGAGGGGCAGCAGGAAGCAGTGGTAGGGAATGCCCAAACAATCCTTAGGTCGTTCGGGTTGCCCATTGAAGTCAGGGGCAGTCTTCTGCCGTCACTCCTGTTGCATGTAGCAACGAGCAGCAGACATGACTGGCATCTTTCAACACAAACAGCTGATTGTGTGTCAGCAACCGTTTTCGTCTTTTAATATGCACTATTACAACAAATGATTATCGGCCAAAACGGCTGAGATGCAATGAAGGGTAGGGGGAGTGGTCAGTGGCCTAAAAGTGGGTACAATTCCTGCATTTAAATATTTTTTTTACTAGACTTTATTTCCTTGTATGAATAATACTACAAAGCATTGATGGAATAGGGGAAGATGTACGTTCCCTGCACATGAGATCAGATGCCCAAAGGGGAGGGACCACTTGATAATTAAAACTTGTCATAGGCCCTTAACTGGCCACCTAAAAATTCACATGTGCATGTGAGCTGCACTTATAATCTAGTGACAGAACGTTTTACCTCATTAACGCACATGCAGAATAGTATTCTGACACCTAGCTTAAAATACCTTTAAGATACCATGGGTCAAGTCATGGAGGCATTGTAGTTCCTTAAAGGGAACCTGTCACAGCTAAAATTAATTAGAATCCACAGGCAGCATGTTATAGAAGAGGAGGAGCTGAGCAGATCAATATATAGTTTTCTTGGAAAAGTTCCAGGATAACCTATCATTTCTTTAAGTAAATCTCTGTTTAGGCCCGCCCTCATGACTACTTAACCCATAATGAGCAATGATTACCATGAATAAATTATGTTATCTTGGAATTTTTCCTATAAAACTATACATCAATTTGATCAGTTCTTCCTGCTCTATAACATCCTGCTTTCAGAATTGATTGCATTTTTAACATGACAGGTTCCCTTTAATTACAGGATTTTATTTTTTTTTAGAAAATAGAAGTGGTAATTAATAGCCTTGCTAGCTCTAAAGAGTCTGGCACCCAGCTTCTCCAGGATTCCGTGAAGATGTATACCTGATATCACTATAACTGCTATCTGACATTCCAGCTGGTTATCAGCCATTTTTCTAGTCATAGATACCATTTCACATACGGTAAATATATTTTACTGATGACATTTGTCATTTAAAGTGGATATGTCCTCCTTGTTATACTAGTATGTGAAATCTATTCTATATGTATACATTTAGTTACAAACTGAAATCCATTCATTTCCTGCAAAATGCATACGAAGGAGTAAATCTGGATTAGAAGAGGATTTCTTTGCTCAAGTTTCCTTCGTCTCAACACGTGAAAGAACTCTTAAGGCTGTCTTGTTGAGAGAGTGCAGGTTTTTTTTTCATCAGTTGCACATCAATCTTACTTTACTTTGCCACTGATACTTTCTTTAATTTGGACTTTGCCTCTCGGTTTTTAGTGACTCCAGCAGTAAGTAATCTGACCTGCCATCCTCTCATTTACTACTTTCAAATTTTAACTCAGTTTTCTGAAGGTTTTGTCTTTTTTGTAACATTAGGTGATGAACTTGCAAATTCCTTATGTGGTTCACTACCCCACAAGAGTAAATTATTACAGGCAACCTGGAAGGCATCGGGAAATGAAAAAAAATAGATCTCAACGTTCTCTACTTTCTGTAGAAAAAGATGTTGAAAGCAATTCAGACAACTTTAAGAGCAATTCCACTCGAAGATACGGATCGGGTCTACGCGGTACACTGAATTATCAAAGCACAGAGTCCATTAACATGGTATGGATAGGATATTATGGCCAAGTTAGTGAATATAATAAGCGGCTGGGATGATAAACATAAAAGTGGTTGTATAGGATTAGAAAAAAAAAGGGTCTGCTTTCTCTCCAGACCACCAATCACAGGTCATAAGAAGTAGGAAAGATTAATGGCGAGCGCTGATCTAGTACTTACTGAGCCTATTATACTGCTCGATAATCGTGCAGCAAGGGCTGTATATAAATATATCATTATTGATGTCCATGCAGTCCTTGCCTTACGTGTAAAATAATAAACTTTATACATCCCTGTCCACGCTCCCCGGTGTTCTTCTCGCTTCTGCCCTATGCCTGCTCTCTGCTGGAACTTCTGGACCGCTCTCTGTCCAGCCAATTACTGGCCGAGAGCAGCTCAGAACTTCCGGTGGCGGCTGTGGGGATCAGGCAGAAGTGAGAAGAACACCGGGGAGCGTAGACAGGTAAGTATAAAGCCATTGGCCGTGCATCAGTATTACACTTAATGATGCAAGGTCAGCGGATGTAAATTTTTCAACATGTTTAAAGACAACATTCAACTGATGATCGTTTCTTTGACTGATCGTTGTCTTTATTACACAGAGCGATAATGTGACACATTGGCCTGATTCCGCAGATTATCACTCCGTGTAATAGGGCCCTTAGGCTATGTTCACACATAGTTTTGGGAAACTTTTTGAACTGTAAATGGCTGGAAAATCAGAATGCTGAAATGATGAGTATGTGTTTGAACATACCCTAAAACCAATCAGCCATAACAATGAAACCAAATAAGCGGTCAAAGGATGGACAGTAAGTGAACACTAAATTCAGTAAGTTGATTTGCTGAAAATGGGCAAACCATAGGTTGTATCCATGTTTTCCTGGCAGCTCTAGGGCTGCAGCCAACTTCTTCAGATGCAAAGAGTTGGGTCAAACGTTTGGTTGGGTTCGAAGAGCGATACCAAACCCAAACATGTGGGTTCGGAGGGCAATGCCAAAGAGTTCGGCAACACTGCTCAACGCAAGTCAGAACACAACTACCACAGACTCATCGAAGTGTCCACGCTGAGCCATATCCACTACAAAACATGTCTATAAAGGGCATGCGGGCATCGGAACTGGATTATGGAGCAATAGAAGAAAGCAGCCTTATCTGATGAATCATGTTTTATACCATGTGGATGGCCGGGTGCGTAAGTGTGTGTACCAGGAGCTGACACCAGGATGTCCTATGAGAAGGAGACAACCCAGCACAGGCATTGTGATGCTGGGATGGGAGACTTTGGACGGATGTTACTTCAACACCTTCCACCTACCACCTACCTAAGGATAATTGCAAATCAAGTACAATGCTTCCTGACAACATTATTTCCTCTATCTGCTGTATAATCCACTAATGTATGAAACCCGTACCAAAAATTGCATGTGAGTTTCCAGACCTAAGATCATATGAAATGTAGAGTTCTCAGACAATACCTCTACCACTGTACACCTGATCTGTCCAGGGTTAGACTGGTCCACCAGAAGAATATAGGCTTCATTAGAAACCCAAGTCATACGGTATGATTCACTACAACAGCTGAGGATCATCCGAAGAGGTTTATCACTTTCCTTAGTGATTTCACTAATAACTTCTGATGGCGCCTTAGTGCTTGTTGGTGGGTGTGGAGAGGGTGCCTTTCTAGTGTTCATACAGTGACAGCCATTTTTATTGGATGGCCATTGCTTAACCTCAACAACAACAGCTGTTGTTTAAATATAATGGTCATTATTTGAGGTTAAATGAGGTCAGTCCAATAAAAACGGCCATCACTTAGACAGTGTGTGAATATAGCCTTAAGGGATATCTCAATTAGTTGTCCCCTAAATAGAGGATAAGCCTTATCCGATAAGGAATAGCAAGCATATCAGTCGGCGTCCAAATGGTGGGGATCCACACAATCCTAGCAGTCGAACCCCAGAATAAATAGTATGGACTGCGCCATTTATTCCGGGGACAACTATATTCCCATTCTGAGATGTGGTGGCGGTCCCAATGCTCAGACCATCTTTATCCACTAGCCATTGAGATGGAGACCCCCCATGCCCTGTTTCATTGCATATACAACTATAAATCATATATATACATGTATATATATATATATATATATATATATATATATATATATATATATACATGTATATATATATATATATATATATATATATATATATATATTCAGCTGGTGCGGTGTTTATTTCGAAGCTGCATCTATCAACATATGTCTTCACCTTTGTGCTGCCAGTAACAAGATGCTCCTGCCAGGTCACAGACACTGCTAATGCTCTATTAGTCTGATTATCTAGTGCGGTGACTACTGTATCCAAGAACTTTAAATCATCTTAAGTCGGATAAAAGACAGAAAACATGTCTGGGTGAGAGCGGCACAATGAAATATTGTACATTATGTAAGGAATAGGAAGTGCTTATCTGGGAGACACGGACACACATGTGGGGGTCTTAAATGTTTCTTACAATGGATTTATGAATTAACTCATTGTTAGTCTAAGTGTTGTAGTCCCTCTTGTGGCCACCGACACTTCCATATGGGCAGTAACTGAACCAGAGCAAGACATTAAGGGCCCTAATTAGACAGCCTAATGCTAGACTAAACAAGTGGCGATCTTGTAGATAGGCGTTCGTTTACTGAGCCTATTACAGGACTCAAGCACCATGCTATTTGCTGCAATCTCTTGCAGACCACACAACCCCAGCAGGGAGATTTGTGGCCATAAGCAGTGATTTTTTGTCTAGTCATAAGTAGAGATGAGCACTTCACGAACATTCTGGAGACCCAAGAAGACTCCAAGAAGTTGGATGCAGCCCTAGGGAGTCCTGGAAACAATGGATGTGGCCTAGGCCCTATGACTGTATCCAACTTCATCCACCACCGGTATTCAAATGCCGAACAATCGGTCTCGAGCATGCTTGAGTAGCAACCATCTCTAGTCATAAGGACTCGATCACAGACCCTATTATAGAAGGCAATGTCAGCCTGTTCAAGCGATAATCACTCAGTGTAATAGGGCCCTAACATTTACATGACATGGGTTGTATTCAGGCGAGGCTCAATAACATGTAACATGCAATGTCTTGATCTTTGAGGGCTGCTTAGAGCTTCTTAGATACCATCTATATACAAATAGCCATTGAGTTAAGCAGGTCATACACATTAGGGCTATGGTCACACATAGTATTTCTGTTAGTCTTTTAGCAATAAAAAAAAACAGGAGTGGAACTGACAGGGCAAAATTATAATGAAAAAAGTTGCAACGTTTTTGAGTTTTCAACCCACTCCTAGTTTTGGTTAAAAAAAAACCTGACCAAAAGACTGATGGAAATACTATGTGTGAATATAGCCTTAATATGTGTAATCCAAACCCAATAAGGTGTGCTGGACTAGCTGATTATGTAAAGTGCATGGGGGTTCCTGACTCTCCTGGGTCTCTAGATGCCATGGAAGAGAAGGGTCAGGCATGTTGAATTTCAACTCCCCAATCCTTTTATCAGGAGTCTGGCAGCGGCTTTTTCACCTCTCTGCTATCAGACTTCATGCACACTCATCTCAGCTAATCCTGCATGGATATGCTGGGATTGGTTGAATTTTTAGCATATCCTATGTGTATAATCAGCTTTACACATATGAGGTATACTCACAGTGACCTATAGGTACATCTCATCCATAAAAAATATAGAAAACTAATGCCAATAATCTGCAGTATTGGGGTGTATAATATAGACAATAAGCTAAACTGAAAATGGACTCCATCTTTGACACAGGACCTGGTTTACATGAAATATAGAAGTAAGAACATGTGCACGATCATCAGCTTTAGGACCCCATTGAACCCTCCCCCACTATCCCCCATTATTCATGATATGTTAAAATGCAATATCATAAAAAGTCAATTAGCCATAGACCCCTTCATCTGGTTTCCCACTCCTGATAATGGGATCCACTAGTATCTCTTCCAGTGTGTCATGATTATGTTGAACTATTGGATGATCAAATAAAAATGTGCACAATAATCAATGTGTTTTTTTTTTAAAATATACAGCTCATTCATAATTACTGCGGATTCACCATGGCTGAGCATGGAAAATCCAAGTTTCAGTCTCCAAAATTTTCAATTAATTCTTCTAAAAAGCAACGGCCTATTTATCAAACCCAACATATGTGAACACAGGTTTGGTTCTTTACCATAGCGTTTGATACGGGGTTATCAGATGCCACGGCCCTAGAAACCAGACTGATTAATCTTAAGCTCCAGGCCATATTGACAGTGAGTGAGATGAGGACAGAGAATAATCGTAAGAGCTACCGCAGTACACACTCAGTACACACTCAGTGCACACTTGTCTCCATTTCTATTTAGGATAAAGTGTTATGAGTGATGGGCCGAGGTTCTTAGGACCCAACAGAAGAAGTTGTTCTGAGGCCTCACTCTCCTTATATACAGAATAGATATACATGTCCACTTATAGTTGCAAAAATGTTGTCATCATTGTCCACAAAACATCAAGAATAAGGTTTAATAGATATCGGAGAATTAGAAATAGACTGTGGTGACAGGTGGCTGTCTACAATGTCAGCACTAAATGTAGTTCTATTAAACATAGGCCCGTCCTCCAGCACTCTGATGGGCCAATCTGTCCATGACGTTAAAGCTAGTCATATACATTAGGCATATGTCAGCCAAACCCACTGAACCCGGCTAACCATATAATGTGTATGGTGGCCTCCCAAGTGTCCAGTGACAGCTGAACATCCATGTATGACAGCCAACAGATATCTCATGTTTATGGCCGAATTTAATATTATTAATGTATGGAGAATGAGAGCTTTCTGTCCTGTCCAACCAATGCAATCTGATTCATCATTATTCAGCTATTACAATAACTTTTTACAATTTGCCACTAATAGAAACCAGGGTTTAGGGAATCCAATGATAGCCCATTAACATCTGATCGGCAGAGCCACAGAATCCGGATGTACATAGGAAATACTGCAATATACAGAGTGAAGACCCGGATGTACACAGCCGCATCACCTGGATATACACAGGGAATGGAGCCGTAACTGCCAGCTCCATTCATTCTGCAGTGGCCATGTTGGGTTACTGCAGCTCAGCTCCTATTCAGAGACATGTAAACCATTTTAGCTCAGCCAGGAAGCTCATCGGTGGAGATGCTGGGTGTCAGCCCCCCATCGATTAGATATTTGTGGCCTATACTAAGGATTGGCCATCAATAACAAAGTCCTGGAAAACCCCTTTAACAACTCTATAACCAGATGTGGTGTGTTTTCACTCTGAAAGTCCCAATCTTTTAGGTGCCTTGCCATGCCAATGTCCTAATTGTAGCGTTGTCTTGCCTGGTTCAGTATGGTTAGTATTAATATTTTTCTTGGCGTCACTTTTGTTTGCTTGACTTTTGTGCATTGTCTTCAGTGAGATACAAGAAACATCTCGATTGGCACAGACAGCAGGTTCTGTATCTGACTGTTACAAAATCAAAAGTCAGGCTTCCTATAAACAATACAATCGACAATGTGCGGCCATTGTATAACGTGCCTGTATATTGTGTCTACAGCCCAGAGGAGTCACCACAGGTGTTAGGGCCTCAGGTTAGGGGAGAGAAGCTGAAAGAACATTTGTTACCTAAAACGACTTTGGAAATAAAATTGGGACTGGATCCAGGCATCTATATCTATCCGTATGTGCGCTGGAACTGCAGCGGGTTCAGTATTGTCAAGACGCAGTATGTACACAGCATTATGTATAAGAACTGTATTCATAACCTCATCCTGCAGCAAATAACACGTGACGGTGTGGTAACGGTACACTTATTGCTGCACAGTTACCACTGTGCATGACATCCTCATTATGATATAACAACGTGTTAGCTGTTCATAATGGAATCTTTGGTGATGGAAACAAACCCTATTGACTTATAATAGGGGTCTGCTGTAGTTCCGTCAAGGATTCCTTCAACATCATGCAAGAATAGAGCTACATGCTATCCCGGCCTGTCAAAAGTAAAGGAATCCTTGACTGTGCTGCTGACAGTCAGACGCAACGCAGATGTGAACAGAGCCTTATCTGAGGTTTTACATAGGACTGCAGATAAGCCTACTGCCTTATCTTTACTAAGTGTTCTATAGCCATATGTGAACAATGCAGCCCCCACAGGCATGAAAGGGAAAGCAAGAAACAATCTAGACATAGGAAATCACATCACGTTGGTTCTCTAAGCTCCGGCACCTGCTGACTGTATGGAAAACGGGGCTATGGTACTGCACAGAACGCGTAAACCCCATCTCCGGGAAACATTCTAAGATGAGATGACAAACTCAGCTCTGCTACATCTATACACAGTGTCGGACCCCCAGCTTTAGATCTTGCACTAACACTGACTGACATGTTGCTTATCACCGGTTCTTCATTGGTGGGCCTCCAGGATCATTTCCTCTGGTGGGCCCCAGGTAGCTCAGTCCAACACTGTCTATACATGCCCCCACATTATAGTTGAGTGTGTGTGCATTGCATATTCCACGTATAATAACTGTTCGACATCAATATACCGGGTAAAAACACACAATCGGGTTACATTGCACTTTGTAAGTATACAAACAAGCCGCAAGGCAACCTGATCATGTGTTTTCATCCTTATGGATGTGAAGTTACTTAAAGCGAGGGTCTGGGCCTGGCTCCTTCCACCAGCACTTGATGTATAATTACTTACTTGATTCTCTGTAAGGAGCTTATACAAAGAGTTGAGAAAAGAAAGCTGATTACAATGTGAATATGTCTATGCAACCCAGTAAATCAATTTCTACCTCGCAGCTAAGCAGCGGCAACAAGAAGCCTTCATTTTCATTGTATGGCAATTAAGTTGTTCACAAGACAAGGGCCACTGGTAGGGGAAAAAAAAAGACTTTGCACAGTGCGGGGAAGACTGCAGCACAGATAGATTAGGGGCACCGGACTACACTCCTTAGATTTTCTCCTGGTCACATGCTAGCGCCGGTTGCTAGGCAACCACAAAGCCCAGGGAAAAAAGTTCTTTTTCTAAAACTTGCAATCTGCGGCTGAGAGAGGCTTTGTGCTTCAGGCGCTGCTAACATCTGTTCAGGGCGAGACTGGCAGATTTCTGACTAGGGGGCAAATCAGTCTTCCCTGGTCCAAAACATCAGACCTGGAAAGGACATGGTCTGCGGCATCCAACGCCAAGCGTGTGCACGTAATAAAGTGCATGTTACAAAGGCACCAAGGTAAATTCAGCCATCACATGATGATATGATTCCAAAATATTTTGCTGAATTTATAAACAACAGTTAAAATAAAATTTCAAATTCAAATTCAAAATCTGTCAGTTGAAATTCCAACTGTCATGCTAGGAAAATTATTATTGCATAGACGAGATGTATACGGATGTAGCAGTGCTGAATGTTCATCTAGGCAATATACTCTCGAAAATTAAGAGTTAAAAGACTAATTCAGCATTTCCACATGTGTAGGAGTTAAGGTATATTATAGGGGTTAAGATATATTATAGGAGTATAAAGTTATAAGAAGGAAAAAGTTTACTAAAAAAACTATAATAGTACATATTATATAACTAAAAAAACTATAATAGTGCCAATTGTATAAATAAATACAAAATAAATAAAATTCAGCTATAGGAATAGTTAAGGATGGTATAATAGTGGACTGAAGAAGGACAAAATTTTAAGAAAATAAAAAATATTTACAAATATTCAAATAAATTAATTGTTACAATGTATAGCACACTATAGAGAGAAAAAAAACAGGCAACACTGCATCCTATAGGATGCAAATAGAGTGCTACACAAGTGTCCTAACTACAGGGTCACACAGTAACACACAGTCTGGAGTCTTACCCTGGCAATTTGAGGTCTCTATGCAGAAAGCGAAGAACAGACCCATCAGGAGAAGGGGAGCAGCAGGTCCTTGCATTGTGTTGAAAACCCCCATCACTGTCTCATGGAGAGAATGGACCAGCCTGCAAGCAGAGAGCTGGCCCAAGTGACACCAATGTGAATTTCTCCTTAAGTAGCCAAGTGGATGTCTTTTTTTTTTCTTATCCACCTAGTTGTGGAAGAAAGGCGTGTTCTCCAGCTGAGGCAATAAACTCCCACCCTCCACACATCACATAAGCTCTTTAGAACTTGTAGCCAGGGAACCAGCATGAGTGGATAACCATTACAATCCACTAGCCTGGCACAACTGCTTCATCTCTTTAGGATGGGTTATAAAGAGAGGGGGAGGGGGAGACATCCAGCCCTAAGGAGAAGAGGCAGAAAAAAGTAGAATACAGTATACAGAGGCAACAGGACTAAACTTTTGTCTTCTAAGTTGCCTACCTATTTTTTACTGATATAGTGAAGGAATATATAAAGATAGGATGAGCTGAATAATAATCTGATGCATCTGTATATAGGATTATCACTATCAATGTCCCTTGCAGAAATATTCTACATGAAACATTATGAAAAATATAGATGAGTCTGTGTAATTTCCTATGGGTCACTATGCTATAAACTATATTTATATAGACTTACAATAGGGTACCCATGGTCTGTTATACACTCATACTGTATTACCACGTGCCTCATACGTTGGCATCGGATGCTGTTTTACCCAGGTAGCCTTCCCTAGAAGTTTTGCTTTTGCAGTGCAGATTCATACGTATGCCCAGTGTGTGCATATAGGGGGGGATTTATGAATGGCCAGTCCGAGGCGTACGCCAGGGATAAGGTGAAGATTCGCCCCTTCTCCTTGGTGTACACCTGCCGTATGCCCCACTCGCCCGATGGGCAGGTGGGGGAGGAGGCTAGACCTCTTCATGCACCTCATTTATCATGATTTACGCCTGCTTGCAGGCATAAATCATGATCCAAATCTACATCTGCTGGAAGCAGGTGTAGATTTGGTACACCGGGAGCAGGTTCGGGCGCCTGGCTGGCCGTGCGCCTCTTAGTGAATCCTTCCGGGGGAAAGGGGGCGGGGCCTAATATAAGACCGACATACTTGTACGCTGGTCTTCATAAATCCCCCCCATAGTGTCTATGCTTTGCAATGTGCATAGAAACTTACTTTACATTATAGCCTAGGTCATCATAGATCAGGGGCCCTCAATTGGCGACAAGCTGTCCGGACCCCTGCTGCAGCTCAGTATACCTGTATATTGGGCTGCCCTGCTCCCCTCTGCACAGTAACTATGAGGGCTCGTAACGAGCGCTCATAGTTACTGTGCAGCAGCAGCAGCACTGACAGAGAGAGAGAGCTATCGGCTCCCTCCCTGTCAGTCACCCGTCACTGGCCGCAGCAGTCACAAGAGGCCACACTCTGCCTCTGGTGCCTGCGCTCGAGTGACGTCACTGGGCATGCGCCAGGACAAGGGGAGAGCGGTCTTTTGTGACCAAGAGTGTAGAGAAGAGGAGACACCTGGACCAAGGTGAGTATAAGTGTTTTTTTTTTTTATGTTATATGCTATACGGGAGGGGGAGCACAGGTGGGCTATATACTAAAGGGGAGCACACAGCGGGAGTCTTTATAAACGGGGGAGCACACAGGGGGGTCTCTATACAAACGGTGGAGCACGGGGGGGTCTCTATACAAACGGGTGGAGTACACAAGGGGTCTCTATACAAACAGGGGGAGCACACAGGGGGTCTCTATACAAACAGGGGGAGCACACAGGGGGTCTCTATACAAACGGGGAGCACACAGGGGGTCTATACAAACAAGGGGAGCACACAGGGGGTCTCTATACAAACGGGGATAGCACACAAGGGGTCTATATACTACTGGGGGAGAGCACAGGGGAGCTTTATGGGAGGGGGAGCGCACAGGAGGGCTATATACTACTGGGGAGCACAAAGCAGGCGGCTATATACTACTGGGGGAGCGCACATGGGAGCTATATACTACTGGGGGAGCACACAGGGAGGCAATATACTACTGGGGGAGCACACAGGGGGACTATATAAGGGCTGGTGATAGAGAAAAAAATGCCAGTTTTCCCACTAATTCTGTATGTAAATAGTTCAATTATCCTCCAGCTAGTGTTATTCACCTATAGGTTCACATTTGGGTTGGAGCTCCATTCAGGGGTTTCCATTGCAGGTTATTTAGTAGAATGGAACCATGCAAAAAAAAAAATACTTTTTTTGTCAAATCCTGATAAATAGACACCAGACAAAAACACTGCAAATGAAGTCAAAGGGATCGCTTAGGATCCGCTGGAGTGTGTTATGCAGCTCAATTTTCAGACCCTGAACCATTGCAAACGTGAACATAGCTTAAGGCTATATGGACTCTCTGTTAATCATAAGGAAGAGCCACTACAAATATTGGTGCTAGGGCTGTAACTACCACTGTAGTAGCCATAGCAGCTGCTATGGGGCCCGCCGCATCAGGGGGCCCTGTAGCCCACTCCTGCAATATACTGATCCCCCATCATTTGCAGCACCCAGTGGCCAAGCGGGGCTCCCAGGATTTGCAAATGTCCCTTTAACTGAGGACCGCTTGCAGTTATAAAGTTCTGACTACACATGACAGCTTAATGGTCAGTTGGGAAAGGGGGCCCCATCAAAAGTTTGCTATGCAAATTTGTTCCGGATTAGGATTCTGATTTGGATTCAGAAATGCACATGTCAATTATGTAAAGGAACAGGGACACCTGTCAAAGACAGGTGCAATGCCTATAGTATAGTATAGTATAGTATAGTATAGTATACAAAACAATAAATAAATTGTTTGTGAAATTCCGTTTGAATCCAATTTTGTGCCGAATTAATTTGCTGATCTTGATCTGATTCAATAAGAATTCAACAATTTTCATCTACGCATAGTAGTAGCAGTGACTATAAAGACTTGCAAAGTTTTTTTTATTAAACCACAGCACCTGCTACTTCTACTTTTGTGCTCAACTTCAACTTTAAAAAATGCAGGTGCACGTGGTTACAGCAATATTCATAGATTTTATTTGGTGTGATAGTTCTGTGACTCCCATCCTCACTACAAGCAGTGGCCTCCTAAACAGATTAGATATCACTGGCATGATAAATGCTGGTTCAGGGCTCCTTAGGGACTGGGTACGACACAGCACCGGGGTCAAACCACATGAAGCACTAGAGCAGATCAGAATATTCAATGAGTTTTGGCATTTTAGGAATAACAAAGGGGGGGGGGGGACACTCTCCTCCGAGCTCCCCCAGCCGGAGCAGCACATCAAGACTGGTCTCCCTCTCCCCTATGTCTGCTGTCACCGTGGAGCACAGGCCTTGATAAATTCCTTGGGTTGAAGGGCCTTCTTATTGTTCTCTGCTTTGTTTCACTGTTTCCAACTTACTGGAATTCTTGTCGTGGTTTCACAGCAAGGTTCATTCTGACCAAACGTCACCAGCTGAGTCTCTCTGTAGAGCTGAAGCTCTGAAGTTGTTTTAATCCAGAAAAACAAGCTCGAAACGAAAGACGGAAGACTGGGGAAAAGGAAAAGCTGCTGGATATCAATCCCATCTAACTGCTGCTGAATGGCCCCTAATGCTTCTTTTTACATTTAGCTGACATCATTCTCTAATGAATGAACGGCCATGTTTACATAATGACTCAATGTACGGACGCGTCTCCAAATGACCCTTTATTAGGACGGGAATGTACGCTTTCTATTAACGGAGCTTAATTGCTTTGTAATTTCTTAGTTATTTGTAATGACTGATGGGGTCTCGGGTTCGGACAATGCTGGGGATGGACATTTGCATTTTAAAGAGAAATCTTTATTTTGTGTTGTGTTAGCGTTTTAGGCTATTTGTACATTTGTCGCATAGTTTTATAGAAAAGAGATATGAACTCTCGATATATGGTCTTTTTTTTTTTGCCTAAATTTACCTTATCAGAATTTTGGTGCTTTAGAGTAATTCTGATGATGTACTATATTAGGAATTCTATGTAACTCCTTTTCATATTAGTCAGTATGCCCAATGTATTAGCTGACACTCTAGCTGGTGTGCAGGACGTCATCCCAATGTAGACCAGGGGTGTCAAACCTGCGTCCCTCTAGCTGTTACAAAACTACAATTCCCATCTTGCCCGAACAGACAAAACTAAAGCTTTGGCTGTCCAGGCATGATGGGAATTGTAGTTTTGCAACAGCTGCAGGGCCATGGGTTTGACATCCCTGATGTAGACGGTACAACCCACCTCTCTACTATTTCCCATATTGTCATCTGTTGGCTGCTCCCCTTTGCACCATGTGGTGGTATATCTTCCACCCTGGCAGCGCACTCTCTAGGCCACGAGGAACATCCACTTCTAGCAACATAGCTTCCTCTAAGGCCAATCTGTGACAATTTAAGGAACCATTCAAATCAATTCATTCACACGATCTATGCCTCGATCCCCACCATGATCCACGCTGTGAAAAAATAGGACCTAGTGTCCTAGTGCAGATGAGGATCGCGGTATGGATCCCCCAGTGCAGCCCCTCGCTGCCCGGCAGCAGACATGACAGGAGCGCATAATCCTGCAACTGCTCACCTACTCCCCTCGTGCGGGCTTACACATGTTCACCAGAAGTGGCATGGTCCTTTGTTGCCTTCTTCTCCCGGCACGAAGTAGCATAGTCCACGCTGGTCATCCATGCTGCAGAGGAGCTGCACTTCTATAGGGGGATGCCTCGGGATCACATCAGGGCTCAAGAGTGAGGCCCAGTGTAATCAGCACATGTCTGACATGTCTGAGGACATAGCAACAAGTAGAAAGTCCAACAGCACCTATAGTCCTCAAATAATGTCAAGTTTGTTTGATGCACATAGGAGGCCGCCAGTCCCGGCTAAGAGGCCCATAAGTCATAGGAGAAAGACATTATAGTAGATAGCATCAGTGGTAGTAAAGGGTTCGCAAATTTATTGTGTGACCAGGTACAAACACAACTTTTCGATCACTGGGGTCTTTATCACGCTTGACCCCTGTGGTCGAAACGTTGTTTTTGTATCTGGTCACACAGTAAATTTGTGAAGCCCTTTACCACCGTTAAATCTGTTAGACTCTTTCTACTATGATTTTTGAGGACATGGCAAAAGTTAAAGAAAATGACACTAACACTTTAAGGAGCCTTATTCTTCAGGCAGGGCCACACATATGATCTTTGGACAGTTCCATTTGGACTTACCATTGTCAGAACCTGATGATCGCTGCACCTATCAAAGAGCGATTTCACCCTTTTTGGCCAATAATTTACCAATGTAATTGGTAACAACAACTGCTTACCTCTCCTAATGCCCGTGAACAGCAGTGCGACCAGTCTGGGACCCAGCCGGAAGGCATTTTCCCCCCAAGTTGTGATGACGTCACAACTCGGGAAAATGCCCATCCCAGCTTATGGACTGGCTGCTCAGCCAACCAGTGACTGCAGTGGCGTCCCACCCTAGTCACTGACTGGCTGGGCAGCCAGTCCATCAGCCAGGTCGTGACGTTGGTTCTGCTAGAGATCCCGGAGCCTGTGGGGGTCCTGGACTGGCAAACCAGTGTTGTAGAGGCGAGGGGAGAGGTGAGTCTAGTTTTGTATGTTCTCACCTGCAAATATTTTGGTGTATGTACACATCATTTGTTCATAATTAGGAACATTGGTAAACCAGAGTGTACGAACAATAGTAATTGAACGACTATCGTTCAGTCAGTGTATTATGGTGAATGATTCGAGGTCATTCTCAAAAGCGCTCATTTGCAATCGTTTACTTTGTTTACTTTGTTCACTTTGTCTAATAGGTCTTTTTTAGAAGCTTCCAGAAACATGCAGGAGAATCCTCCTAGTCCGGTCTTCTCAATGCAGGAGGCAGGAACAAGTCTGACCTAGAGCAGGGAAGGAGAAGGTGCAGAGAATAGAGAAGAGTGAACCTGGAGCACACTCTGGTTTTTCTGGATCCGAGTGTGAAGCATTTGATTAGCAGTGGTTGAAGAAGTTGGATCCGGCCCTAGGGAGTCCTAGCAAACATGGATACAGCTTATGGCCTATGGTTGTATCCATGTTCTCCAGGCAGCCTTAGGGCTGCTTCCAACTTCTTCAGCCACCGGTAATCAAATGCTACACGCTTGGGTTCAGACTAACCTGAGCAGGCTCGAGGTTTGCTCATCTCTAGTAGAGAAGTCTTACTCTACCAAAGCAAGAGTAGAGATTAGTTTTGGTTCTAATTCCATCTCTCCACCAAACCTGCAGCTAATTTAGAGAGAGGGTAGACTAGCTTCTTAGGTTCCCTACCTGCGATATGCACAGTGGAACCACTGGTCTTCATGCGGGCCTACAGCTGGAGCCATTACAATGTGACTTCCACACCACACGTTCTTACACCCAAAACCCCAAAATAGGTCTGTGGCATCTGCTATTCTCTTCAGAGAGCCAACCCCTAAAGGTCCCTCCTTCAGTGATGTAACTTTTGGACCGAGACTTTATCAGCTAGAGGAGTAAATGAACTACCCCTAGAGACTTTAACATGTACAACATGTACAGCTTACGAATGGGCAAAATCTCCTCTCATATGCAAAGGGAAACTTTGTACCGTAAGGGAAACATCAACTGCTGTGCCTACTGTAACCTGTATTATGCTGGTAGAGAAATCTTCAACAAATGAAGTGATTTGTTGCATGTTCATTTGCACTAACACCACTGGCTGTCCAAAACCTGCACTCTACACTACACCTACTGAGGTGCCCGGGGGTCATAGACTGTGATTCCATATGCACACCTCCCTGTGTTTGAATTGTGTTGACTGCAAAGATGGTGTTTGGGCTCTAGTCATCCCACACTATCTGCCATGGCTCCATTATCGCTGTCTATGTAACTACAAGAACCAGCTGGCCTCCTCTGTAATACCATTATGCTTCCTCTGTGGTCACCGCAATATGGCATGTATGCTGACTCTCAGCGATGCTATTGACCAGCCGGACAATATAGACTCCCCCGGAGCCCTAAGCAAAGGGGGACATGACTGTCTTTATATGTCTTGTCTGTATAATGGTATACACTTCTGCTTTAAGAGGGAGGAGTATATGTGCCTAGTGTATTGCTATGAGGAGGGTGGGGTTTAGGAATAGATATAACTTCCTATCTTGGCTCTTCCTTCCTCTCTACCACAAGAACATCTGGAGAAAAACCTATCCCTCCTGTCCTCCCTCTTTTTTAATCTTTACAACTGATTCTCATTTTGCAAGTGTAATAATGCATGTATTATTGTAAATATCTTCTGTTTGTGTTTGGTACCATATATACAATGACAATATTAATTTTATTTTCATTTGATTTTGATAGTTACAGTTTGGCATTAACCCTCCAAGCCCAAAGGGAAGGGCAATCCTTCAGCCATGGTTCCTTAGAGGTTTCCTCCACTTAATTTATTTCCTCTCCTGAGTGCCGGAGGATGACTCTTCATGAGTCAAGGTTTAGCTTAGTTTTGCACAATTTTCATAGTTTTGCTTGAATTTTTAGTTCTAAGCCTTAGAAGTGGCCAGCCTTAAGGATATCAAAATGGTATCGTCATCCAGGGGCGGGTACGGTGGATAAGCACAGGCATGAGGATTTTCTGTGTTTATTGTTGTTAGAGTTGTTTCAAGGGGAAGCGATGGTCCATCCTATATCCAAAAGTCATGCGTCCATCTAGAATTCCAGTAGCTAGTTAGCTGCCTTCTTGAAGACGCTCTCATTTTGCAAAGGACTATTAAGAGGAAATAGATTAGATTTTTTTCCCCTCTCCTGAGTGCTGGAGGCTGACTCTTTATGAGTCAAGATTTAGCTTAGTTTTTCATAGTTAGCTTAGTAATTTTCATAGTTTTGCTTGGACATGAGGATCTTCAGTAGGGTCATTTGTGCCGTTAAAGTAGACTAGCTCTGCTAGAATGGCAACTAGCTAGTTAGTAGCCTTCTTGAAGCCGCTCTCATTTTACAAAGGACTATTAATAGGAAATAGATCAGATTTGTTTCTCCTCTATGGCTCAAGGATGCAAACCAGACAGTATAAAAAATGACTGACTTAGACTGTAATAAGTAACACAAACCTTCTGAAATAGACGAAGAACAATATAGTATGTTAAGAGCAAGGTTCCAGCTTATACAGCATGAGGGTGTGCAGGGTGCGGTGATTTATATGATACAGGAAAGTGTGGGGAGTTGGTTTACATACAGAAAAACTAATTCTTGTCACCCCGGCACTTCCCATGCCGGCCACGCTCAATGGCTGATGAATTCGGGTCAGACGGCTCTACAGTTAGGGTTCACTGAACCCTACAAAGAAGAAGCTGGCTCTAATGACAAGTGCTGAGAGTGAATGCTCAGCAGAGTGTGGATGGGAGTCACCAGGTCATGCACCATCTCGCCAGCATTGACTGCTCATCAATGAGAAGTAAGTGAGAGTTAGTTAATTTTAGTACAGGTGCTATCTCTGAAAGGGGAAAATAAATATATACATATATATGAGGCTTGAAGGCCCTTTATATCAGGACATCTTATGGCACTGTAATATGGTCATAATAGATAAATAACCATTTTCAAACACATGTATCACTAACTGGTGCAGTGACATGTTTAAGTGGCTGACAACCAGACAGTTCCCCCTCTTCTCAGGAGCTTTGGGTCGTATGTGGTGTCTGGTTGAGGCACCCAAAGATTACATCCTATTTAAGGCTATGTTCACACACTGTAAGAGACCGGTCATCCCGTGACCCGGCCGGGTCACGGAACGGCCGGTCTCTTAAAAGATATCCTGAACGGTACTGCAGTACTAGCCGGAAGATCTTTAGCGCCGCATAGTTCTGATGCGGGCGCATCCATGTGCGCCCGCATCAGAACTGTCCACTGCACACTATGGAGCGAGCGGCCGCAGCCGCATGCTCCATTGTGTGCACTGACAGGGTTTTCTGTGGCCGCTATTCAATGAATAGCGGCCGCAGAAAACTGACATGTCAGTTTCTCACGGCGCATCTAGGGATCCCGTCCGGAGTGTATACTATTTGCATACACTCTGGCCGGGATTCCATAGGCGGCAACGGCACGTATATTTTCGTAATAATCATGGCCATTTTTGCACCCTGCAACAACAGCTGTAGTTATACGAAAATATACGTAGTGTGAATATAGCCTATAGGGGGATCATCCTGGCATGTTCTGCCTAGTTTTTATTCTGGCTCTTTTTCTTACATTTTTGCTTCCACAATTATTCCAGATCTTGATTATAATGTTGACCTCAGCCTTTCCTTAGGACAAGTGAAAGGCTGATTTCAGAAGTGAAAGTGTCAGAGATTTGTAATTTAACTCTATTTAAAAATCTCCAGTCTTCCGGTACTTATCAGCTGCTGTATGTCGTGCAGGAAGTGGTATTCCTTCCAGTGTGGAGAGCAGGAGAGGTTTTCTATGGGGATTTGCTGCTGCTCTGGACAGTTCTTGTCACGGACATAGGTGGCAGCAGAGAGCACTGTGTCAGGCTGGAAAGAATACACCGATAAGCAATAATCTTTCTGTGTGTATGCAAACATCAAGTAAACGACTAACGGAAATTTGTTTGTGTCGTTGATCTTTTGAGTCGACCATAAAATCGTTGGTAATTGTTTGCTAATCGTTCGGTGTATGTACACATCGTTCATTTATTCGCTTAGTGTAGAGTATACAAACGATAGTAATAACGACTATCAATCCGTGTATTATAGTGAACAATGTCAGATCATTTACAAAAGCTCTCGTTTGCGATTGTTTATCGATAATGAGGAAAAAAATTAAAGAAATGTAATAAAAAATCATTTCCTCTAATAGGACCCTAAGCCTCATATGCAAATTGTTCAGTTGTATATATTTCCCTGGTTGTAGTGTGTTGGTCTCGGCTTGTCCTCCCCCCCACTCCCGTCCTCCATTTCTGTATTGTTTATAGAGCCTTATACGGCCCTGTCTTCTGTAACGCTGCTTGTCTGGTTACCATGGCTACTGATTGGCACTTTTTGTTGCCAGTCTGTTACTTAACCTTCTATAGTCTGAGATGTCCACCGATTCTGATAACTTGGCAAAGTTCCTAGATCGGGCCGACGTGTTTCTCCAGCTTGCCCATGTTGAATGCGTTTCTGTGTTTATTGAAGGGCGCGTGTTTTCTTACCATCTCAGAAAAATCATCATTAAATGGGGGAAATACTCGGCTTTGTTCTCAAATGGCCCAAACCAAAAAGACTCCCGGACGGTCTCCATGTCTCCTTTTTATTCATTCTCAGTGTGAGGTCTATTGGCTTTACTAATTGAGATTGGTGAATGTGTCATTTATTAAAGTGAATGATGAATAATTACATCACCGTCGCTTGTAAAAAAGTGCGGCTAAGTGTCTGTGTTAGGTAGGTAGGCCTCATAAATATTATAACATTACGCCTGATCTCGAGTCTATGGCTTCCTAGGCAAAGTATACATTAATATACCCCGTATAAACAGCAGTATTCCACCAATAACCACTATAGCTACCATAGTTGGGGAATGTTCAAGTTCTCGAAACGCGTTGCCAAGGGAGAACAACATGTCCCAGAAACAAGGGGGAGATTTATCAAACATGGTGTAAAGTGAAACTGGCTCAGTTGCCCCTAGCAACCAATCAGATTCTACCTTTCATTTTCCAAAGAGTCTGCGAGGAATGAAAGGTAGAATCTGATTGGTTGCTAGGGGCAACTGAGCCAGTTTCACTTTACACCATGTTTGAGAAATCTCCCTCAAGGTGTTTGGCCGACAAGTTTTGACCCTTTTATTTAGGGTTCTTACTCATGGCTCAAGCCCTGGTCCCAGCACAGTTACATAATATACTCCCATGGCACAGCTGCTGCTGCTGTTGTCGTGGTGCTGCGCCATTTTTAAGTTAGGGACCCACACTTTATCACGAATCTTGACGTGGTGTGTGAGCTTATGCCTTTTGATTACAATGTAACTCTTGATGTTAGTAGTAAATAAGGCTGAGAAGCAGATGGTCAGCCATAAGCATTGTGGACGTGCGGCCATGTTTATTTTTTCTTTCCATTGAGTATATATCACTAATTCTGCTGTATGCAATGCTAGCAATACTGAGCCTCCCCTGATGTTTATGTCTATTAGTAGAAGCAGCCTGTGTCACTAGTGCTACAAGCATGGCACTCTGTAGCAGAGCGAGTGGGGATAACTATCAATAAAAATGATGACGTAAATACTGCAAAATAGGTCAAACAAACATCCTACGCATTTCAAGGGACATTGGCCGTTTTCGTCAGGGTTGTCTCGCAGCACATCCCTCACTCAACATACCAGCCTGATATTATTTATCTACTACCAAGAGCTTGGATACGACAGATTTGGAGTGAGATAACTTCACTGAACTGTACTGCAGCACTGAAGGTTGTAATATTTTTATGGTCTTATCTATACACAGTCAATATCTGGCCTACTTATACCATAATCTGCTGTAGCTCTCTATGTACATTGCAGTATTTGGCTATGTTCACATTACGTATGAGACCGGCCGTTCCGTGACCCCGGCCGGGTCACGGAACGGCCGGTCTCTGGCCGGATCATCTCGGCTGGTACTTAAGTACCGACCGGATGATCTTTCGGCCACGGAGCTCTGATGCGGGCGCATCAGCGCGCGCCCGCATCAGAGCTTCCCATAGCACAGAGTAAATTGAGCGGCTGGAGCCGCTCGCTTCACTGTGTGAACTGACAGGTCTTTCTGCAGCCGGAATTCACTGAATTCCAGCCGCAGAAAACTGACATGTCAGTTATTTGCGGGGCCGCACAGATCCCGGCCGGAGCGTATACGATGTGTGTGTACGCTCCGGCCGGGATCCCATTGCTCAACGGCCGAAGATTTATGTAGTGTGAACATAGCCTTTAAGTCATAGTTATACATAAAGAAGAGTACGGGACTCTTAAAGACATAGTAGCAGCACAGCATATCTGCAGGTCAGGTGAAGCACCGTGTCACACAGGTAAAACTGCTTAAAGGGATTTTCACCGCTATTTTTAATTATCAATAAAAATAAATGTCTTTCATTCTGTATAATAAAACATTATTGCATAGTATTAATATAAATGTAATTTAAAGGGGAACTATTAGCAGGTTAGATTCATCAGCTGCTGATTGCCCCCTATAGCTCCTGGTACTCTAAAGAGAAAGATATGTGTCTTACCTAAGATTTTTTTAAGAGAATGTATTTTTTATTATCTTTATGATGAATATGATATTTAAAGGGGTACTCCAGCGGGGGGGGGGGGGGGCAGTTTGGGGGAACCTTTTTATATCAATTGGTGTCCAGTCTGAAACAGTGCTCTCTGCTGCCACCTCTGTCCATGTCAGGAACTGTCCAGAGCAGCAGCAAATCCCTGTAGATCCTGCTCTACACCACTTCCTCCTGCAGGTAAGGGGGGGGGGGGGGGGTGATGCAGATCTACTTTAAAAACAGCTCCCCATAATAATGTACAAAAAAATAAAAAAAAATTACAATCGGAAAAGAAGAAACAGATTAGACAAAACTGTTTTGTTTTTCTGTATTTCTCGCTCTTGTTATTGACAGATTTCATGTACTGTCGTCCTCCTTTATGCAATGAAATATTTTCTTTCTCAGGTTTCCAGACAATCCTCTCATGTGGTGCTATTGTTGCGATTCAGTGGGTTAGGTACCACTTCCCCACTATTACTCATATCTTTATAGCTTCAAAGACTTATTGTTAATATTTTAAACTTATTCCGCCCCAAAAAACATAGTTTTAGGGTGCCCTCACACATCCTTTTTGTGTGGAGTTGTTCTGGCCTCCAAAAAAAGCCAATGTGTTTTTTTCATGCATTCGCATTTTTTCTTTTTTTTTTTTTTCTGTGACCGATAGCAATAAATTTCATCATAGCACAAAAGATGAGATCAGCCGGTGAGCCGGTGCTTTCCCTCCCATCAGCTGATCGCTGTCACGTGAATATGGCAGATTATCGGAAGACTCAGCATTTCTAAGGAAACTTATTGTCCGGTGCAAAAAGGCCATTTCTCAGTTTTAGTAAGGCTGAACCAGTGTTTTTTTTATTAGTTTTGTTTTTTTTAGCCAAAGATAAATGTAGATCCATAAAGAAGGAGAAGTATGCATCCTTATATTTCCAGTTCCTCTTGAATCCATTTCAGGCTTTGGCTCAAAATACTATATGACAAACCACTATTCTTTGTTGGGTTTATTATCAGCCCTTCTCTACTCATCTAAACAAACTTCAAACCTGATTAAGGACTACCTCAAAGTTAACCTTTGACCTGGTAATAAGCAGTGGCGGTCTTTGGCACCAAGCACCCCAAGCGATCGCTTGGGGCCCCCAACATCCAGGGGGGCCCCCACGCCCCGCTCTTGTGCTCAAGACTGCTGGACAGGGCCGCTGCCCTGCTTGCTGCTGCCATCTGAACTGTAACTATGAGCACTCGTAATGAGCGCTCATAGTTACATGCAGCAGCACTGACAGGGCGGGAGACATTGGCTCCCTTCCTGTTAGTCACTCTTGTGGCCGCTGGAAGGGTTTTCCCTGCGGTTACAAGTGGCAGCTTTGTCCTTGTGGTGCCGGCGCTCCAGTGACATCACTGGAGCATCTGCGCCAGGACAAGGGGAGTGCGGCCTCTTGTGATCGCAGGGAAAACCCTTCCTGCGGCCACAAGAGTGAAGAGAAGAGGAGACGCCCGGACCCAGGTGAGTATAAGTGTTTGTTTTATTGTGTTATATACTATATGGGAGGGGGAGCACACAGAGGTCTGTTTAACTGGGGGAGCGCACATAACAGGGGGGCTATATAACAGGGGGAGCACACAGGGGGGCTATAGACTACTGGGGTCTCACAGAGAGGTTTATATACTACTGGGGGCAGCACACAGGGGGTCTATATACTACTTGGGGCAGCAGAATGGGGTCTATATACAACTTGGAGAGCACACAGGAGGTCTATATCCAAGTGAGGGAGCACACAGGGGGGCTATATACTACTGGGGGAGCACACAGGGGTCTATATACTACTGGTGGGGCACACAGGGGGTCTATATACTACTGGGGGAACATACAGGGGGTCTATATACTACTTGTGAGGCACACAGGTGGTCTATATATAACTGGGGGAGCACACAGGGATTTGTATACTACTGGGGCAGCACACAAGGGGTCTATATAATACTGGTGGGGCACACAGGGGGTCTATATACTACTGGGGGAACCACACAGGGGGTTTATATACTACTGGAGGAGCACACAGGGGTCTATATCCAAGTGGGGGAGCACACAGGAGGTCTATATCCAAGTGGGGGAGCACACAGGGGGGCTAAATACCCCTGAGGGAGCACACAGGGGGCCTATATACTAGTGGGGGAGCACACAGGGGGTATATTCAACTGGGGGCAGCACCCAAGGGGTCTAAATACAACTGGGGCAGCACACAAGAGGTCTATATACTTCTGGCGAGCACACGGGGGGGCTAAATATAACTGGGGGAACACACAGGGGTCTATATACTACTGGGGGAAGCAAACAAGGGGTATATACTACTGGGGGCAGGACACAAGGGGTATATACTATTGGGGGCAGCACACAAGGAGTATATATTACTGGTGGTAGCGCACAAGGGGTATATACTACTCAGGGCAACACACAGCGGTCTATTGTTTTGGAACGCGTGTCGAGGGGGGGGCCCCAGACATATCTTCGCTTGGAGCCCCAGAAATGCCAAGACCGCCCCTGGTAATAAGTGGTGTTCTCAGGGGAGGGGAGAGAATGGCTAAAGTAAACTCTTCATACTAGCTTCTCTGCTGGACTTCACAGACAACAGGATACTTAAGGCCCTATTACACAAAACGATTATCGGCCGTATTCGGACGATATCGTCCATTATGGACGATAATCATCCAGTGTAGTAGAAGGCAACGATCCTCCGACATGAACGATGTCGGCTTATCGTTGCTGTTGTTTGTCTTTCAGCACGTTGAAAGACAAACGACTGTGATAGCAGCAATCTGTTGGGAATAGGAGCAGTGGCAGTAGACCGCCGCTATCCTCTATGGGCTTCCCGGACGATCTAGCGATCACCTTGTTTCTTATCGAGCAGTGTAATAGGACCCTTAGGGTACTATTACACCAAACAATTATCGGCCATACTTGGACAATTACTGGCCGTTCCGGCTGATAATCGTTTTGTGTAATAGGTCATGCTAAAAGGCAATGATAAGCCAACATGCACAATGACAGCTGATCGTTGTCTTAAGTCATGTTTTTAAAAATCTGATTAATAGAAGCAGTAGAAGCAGTAGCATGACAAGATCGCTCAACCAGCAACCTACTTTTATGTAAGGTGCACGGTCACCTTAATAGATCTATTCACTTCAATACTGAGCTGGAATATCATCCGTAAACTAAGTACAGAAGCTGCGCTGTTTCTGAAAGTGAGCAGCTATGTTTTTCTCATCCTGATCAACCTCTTTTAGGGAGAAGTGGGCGGGGGGGGGGGGGACATAATAACCCACCACTACTTACCCACCACCACATACCTTCCTCCTCTGTACCCCGTGCACAATAGGGGGCTATCCGCAGGTTAGATTAGTCTAACCTGCTGATAGTTCCCCTTTCATAATCCTTTTTTTTTTCTTTATACGCTACATTATATGTACAGTGGTACCTCGGTTCTCGAACATAATCGGTTCTGGAAGGCTGTTCCAGAAGCGAGCAGTTCGAGAACCGAGCTGTAAGTTCCCATAGGGAACAATGCAAATGTGATTAATTGGTTCTTACACTCCGTGGGTCAGGTGCAGAGCACCCGGCCCACAGAGCGTAAGAACGCTCCATGTTCACCGGAACAGTGAGAGGCAGGAGCGGGCGGCTATTTAAACTTGCCGCTGAGCTCCTGCTGCACTCAGCTGCGGGGGACACCCTGTAAAGAAGTGGGGAATCCCATCATAATGACTGATACACTTACCCAGCCTGTACACCTCTATAGCCTGCGACGCGCCCGTGCTGTTGCACCCCCAGGGCTCGCTCACCAGCTTCTTGCTCCTGCTGCTCCCCGCCGCCTCTGCAGGATAAGGGAGAGTCTGCAGAGGCGGCGGGGTGCAGCAGGAGCAAGAAGCTGGTGAGCGGGGCTGCGGGCGCAACAGCACGGGCGCGCCGCAGGCTATAGAGGTGTACTGGCTGGGTAAGTGTATTGGAAGATGCTCCAGGCCGGCGGGGGGGGGGGGCGGAGGGGCTGGTGGGGAGAGACAGGAGGACAGTGCTAAGAGCGGGCTTCTTTACAGCCTGTCCCCGCAGTGAGAGGCAGGAACGGGCGGCTATTTAAACTTGCCGCCGTGCTCCTGCTCCTCTCAGCTGCGGGGGACACCCTGTAAAGAAGTGGGGAATCCCATCGGATTCCCCACTTCTTTACAGGGTATCCCCCGCAGCTGAGAGGAGCAGGAGCGCGGCGGCAAGTTTAAATAGCCGCCCGCTCCTGCCTCTCACTGTTCCCGAACACCTCTAACTGTCAGCTGAACATCAGTTCAGCTGACAGTTATCCCCCTGGTTTTGTTCGGATACCGAGCAAAGTTCGAATACCGAGCAAAACTTCAGGGGGAAATTTAGTTCGAATACCGAATTGTTCGAACTCCGAGGTGTAGAGGAACCGAGGTTTTACTGTACAGTGAAATGGCTCCATTGAAAGTATAACTTGTCCTGCAAAAAACAAGCCCTCATACAGCTACATCAATGGAAAAATTTTAAATTTCAAAATGCAAAAAAAAATTCTCAATCCATGAGTATGAAACTAGGCCGGGGAAGTTAATCAAACGTTTATATTGATAGATGAAAATTACACAGAAGGATCGGAGTTAGCGAAAGACTATTAAACGTTAATCCAAACTATGGAGATGACAAAACTAAAGAAAACACTGAAGAGCGACAACAGAGCCGCAATCCTTACAAATAAAGTAAACTTTGACCTGACTTTTGCCAAATGGTGGAATTAATATTTAGTGGAGCTGTGTCTTCCTGCCTAAGCATTTACTTTGGCTTATTGTTACATTCCCAAGGTTAACGTGTAATTCCAGCGATAAGTAACTTCTGGCATAGAGACGAGGTCCGTGCACTGTGACCCCCATGGTCGGAGTATAGAGGCTCCAGTGCTTAGCATCTGGCCATTTGAATACTGGACCTTTCTCTAGAAGACATTCCCAGACTATGCTTTGTTTTTTATTAAATAGCCGTCATTTAACGATGTTATTTAATAACAGCAGTCGTTATTTGTATAATGACGGCCATTATTTCCCGTCCAGTAAACACGGCCTCCATTTTGAAGTTGTGTGAACATAGCACTAATATTTTTCTATTTTCCAATTGTAATTTTTTTTTATTTTATTTTTAGCACATTAGCATGAGGGCCTCCATCTTGTCTCCTGTTATTTTTAACAGTACCTAGGCTGGGTTCACATTATGTTTTTGCATCCGTTTCGATCAGTTTTTCCATTGACTTCCATTATTTAAAAAAAAAAAAAAAAGGATAAGAACGGATCCATTTTTTTTAACGGACATAAAAATGAGGTGTGTTTTGATCTGTATTTTTATAATGGAAGTCAATGGAAAAACTGATCAAAATGGATGCACACAAAGGCATCCGTTTTTCATTTTTTGCAAAAACATAGTGTGAACCCAACCTTAGGCTATGTTCAGATCACGTTTTTAGCCCCACGTCAGGCTACATGTTGGGAATCAATGAACAAAGGATGCTGGCGTGCAGTCCGGCGTGCAGCCGATGGCCCCATTGACTTGAATGGGCCGGACGGAGTCATTATATGACTACATTCTGTCCATCTGCCCAATGGATTCTTCTTTTGTGTAGGACTCAAAAGTGTGGAAGACCATGCTTTTGAGTCCTGCACAAAAGAAGTATATGTCGGCCAAAGGAACAGAACGTAGTTCCAGAATAACTCCGTCCCGGCCATTCAAGTCAATGGTGCCATCGGCTGCATGCCGAGCTGCACGTCAGCATCCTTTTTTCATTGATTCCCGACGTGTAGCCTGACGTGGGGCTGAAGACGTGATGTGAACAGAGCCTTATTTTTGTGCTTTACAGCAATCCCCATAGACATTGCCACAATGGAAGTGTAACAATGGGTGTTGTGGATCCGCTGTGCCACCACTAGCAATGATGCAAGTCGCACCAGGGAGCGGAGTCCAAGGGACCACTAGCAAGGCGGGATGGGCTTGCTGCGTCAAGCGACCCCCAGGTTGCTACCCCTGGCTTGGCTTGCTAGTAGCGGTGGCGAGGTGCAGCTGGAGACTAGTAGGCAGATAGGCTGGGACTCAGTAGGAGGCTCGGCTGGAACTGAGACAGCATTCAGATGGCAGGAACCAGGAATGGCTGGAACCACTGGGCAGGATACACAGGCAGAAATATACAGACAGGATACATGGGCAGGATACACAGGCAGGAATATACGGACAGGATACATGGGCAGGATACACAGGCAGGATACACAAGAGCTGGGCCACACACTAGTAAGCATGTAGAGGCTCCAACAGGGAATGTGAGCACAGGTGCAGCTTTATAGGCACGTGATTATGTGCACACCCAATTAGGGATGCACTGGCCCTTTAAATTTAAGCAGAGCTGGCGCACGTGCTCCCTAGGAGACGGGGACGCCCACGCCGGACCATGCGGGAAGAGGAGCAGACTGGGGACATCCGGGACCATGTGCAGCTAGGGGAAAGAGCCCAGCTGCCGCCAGGGAAGGCAGCGCGGCCATGGGAAGAGGTACGTGCCGCGACTGTTACAGGAAGGTTTATAAGCACTTCCTGTGACCTGTGCAAATATCATTCCCGGAAGGACTGCTATGGTTTCATCTATATACTGGAGTCACCTTTAGCTGTAAAGCTATACACGTCACTTTCCAGAAGTCTCCTCCTTATCACCACAAACAGAGTAATAGAACATGTAAAGATTAACTCAATCTCTGTCTTCTGTTCCGCTGGCTAGTAAGTTAGTAGCAAGGTAACTCAGTTTAGGCCTCTTTCACCTGTCTGTAATATAATGGACCTATTCACGGACCTATTCATTTAAATGGCCCTCCATAGGGGTCATGAGTCCGTGCTAGGATTCATTCATTCAGACCAATGAATGGGTCTGTGCTTTGCGAATGACCCTGGATGCACATCTGCAGTGCTATCTGTAGCTATGGGTACAGACAGCCCTACAGACGTGTGCACACCTCTCTTCCTGCTATATGGAAACCATCATTGAGTTGATTTTTATTGATCAAATCATTCTTATTATGCGACGCCATTAAAGGGATTATGCAGCGTGACAAAAACATGGCCACTTTTCCCCCTCTCTTTAAGTTGTGTCCACTAGTGATGAGCAAATACTGTTCGATCGATAAATATTCGATAAGTGTCAAAATGGTCAAGCAGATGTTTTTCACTAATCGAATACTTGTTCCCATTGACTTTAATGGGATCGAATATTCGCAGGATATTCGTACGAATATCGAATATTCGAATATCTCACTATTCGCTCATCACTAGTGTCCACCTCTATACTCTATCTGGGTTTGTGACCCACCCCATACACTGCTGCATCCAGTTTTATCCAGTTCTCTCTTTCCTATTAGACACTTATGTCTATGGTAGTAAACCCCTTTAAAGAGACTCTGTCAATAGGTTAATTGTGTCCTATCTCAGGGTAGCATAAACTAGTGACAGAGAAGCTGAACAGAATGATGTATCACTTTGTTTTATGCAGCTGATTTAAAGATCTCCTCCTGAATAACATAGACAATATGTAGTCTTCACCATTATGTGCATGAGCCCAGTAGTCCTGGATATTCATGAGAAGTAGAAAACTCCACCCATCAGCTGCTGATTGGCAGTTATCTATCCATGCTGTGTATGGGCAGTCACCTGTCAATCAGCAGCTGAGGGGCGGGGGAGGGGTGTGGCAAGAATTATGTAAGTAACACACCGATCTGTTCAGCATTTCTGTCACTAGTTTATGCTCCCCTCATTTAAGGCAGTGAGCAGCCGGGACCTCACCGGTAATGACATGCTGCAGCGATCGCGACCGCGGCGTTTAAGTGTAAGTGACAGGGGGAGTCCCCTGTTACTTACCGATCGGGACCCCTGCAGTGTGACTGCGGGGGTCCCGATCGTTGAAACGGACCGCCGGAGGTCTCTCACCTGCCTCCGTGCGGTCCGATCGGCGATCTGCTACACTAAGCCTGCACAGGCAGGCTCAATGAGCAGATCGCCGATAACACTGATCAATGCTATGCCTATGGCATAGCAATCATCAGTGTAGAAATCCAAGTAGTGTATGTACAAGTCCCCCAAAGGGACTTCAAATGTGTAAAAAAAAAAAAAAAGTTCAAAACACTATTACACTACCCCAAAGCCCCTCCCCCAATAAAAGTCTAAATCACCCCCCTATCCCATTATATAAATAAAACATATAAAAATAAATAAATAGATAAACATATAATATACCGTAGCGTGCGTAATTGTCCAATCTATTAAAATATAACAAGCGTCATTGTGATCGGTGAACGGCGTACACGAAAAGAGGGGAAAAAGTGCGCGGATTACCGATTTTATGTTACATTATATATTAAAAAAAAACAATAAAAAGTGATCAAAACGTCCGATCTTCAAAAATATGGTATTAATAAAAACTAGAGATCATGGCGGAAAAAATTACACCCCATACAGCCCCGTAGGTGAAAAAATAAAACTGTTATAAGTGTCACAATAGGCCCATTTTATTAATATTTAATTGCCAAAAAACAAAGGATTTATTAAAAAAAATATATATATAACATTAGAGAATCTGTGTAACCTGCATATGGTTGTGTTCGGGCTGACCTATAGAATAATAGTATCATGTCGCTGTTACCATATAGTGCATTACGTAGACACAGGAACCCCCCAAACGTTACCATATTGCATTCTTTTTTACGATTTCACCTATTTATATCTTCAGAAATAATATATTTGGAATTCCATCATACATGTTATGGTAAAATGAAGGACGCCATTACACAGTACAACTATTCCTGTAACAAATGAGCCCTTACATGGCTTGTAGATAGAAAACTAAAAGTGCTGGAGCTCTTAGAAGGGGAGGAGGGAAAGACGAAAACACTAAGATCAAAATTTGCGCGGTCCACTGGGTCATTTTGGGCCTGGTCCTCAAAGGGTTAAGGCACAGATTTACAAAATATAAGTATGTAAGTTTGGATTTATCTAGAACAAGTAAGCGGTAAGACTTCCAAAATGTGCAGCTGTTATTCAGCATCACATAAAATGGCTGTAGTAGTTTATTAGCAATAGTAGTCTATGGGAAGATAAACCTACTAGTAAGGCACATTAAGGCACACATTCACACAATATTCTATGGGAAGATGGACCTACTAGTAAGGCATATTAAGTATGTAAGCTTGGATTCATCTAGGACAAGAAAGCAATACGACTTGCAAAAGTTTGCATTCCATTTTCACTCTATATTTTAGATAACAAACAATTGCTGTATGTGCCTTTCTAGGGCTTAAAACATGATGTGAATAGAGCCCAATATATTAACTCAACCAGTGTAACAATTAAACCTTGTGGAAAGCTTGAGGCAGTCAACCAAATCTAGGTGCCGGTGTGAGGATCTATGGAAAAAGAATGTGGTCGCCAAAGATAAAAATCAAACCAGACCAACTATTAGCCAGAAAAAGTATTCAGATGACATCAGAATGATGATAATTGTTGCTTGATGACATTTCTGAGCTGTTGTCCTGGGTCTCACACACAGCTCTTTTGTTCTAAGCAGCGACGCTATTTACCTGCCAACAAGAAGCCTATCAGCTCCTCCACCATTCTGTAAGGGGAGAAGTGGAACCTGCGGTATTAGATGTGTGCAAACATTTACAATGGCTTGCAAAGGTATCCCCCCCCCCCGCACACACACACACACACACCACCACCACTTCCCAGAGGCTGCAACACCATTAAGCAAGAGGCAACACTAACCAAACAACACCAAGAAGATCTCCATACTAGTCAGGGACAAAGTTATAAAAAAAAATATATCCAAATCTCTGATGATCCCCCCTGAGCACCATAAAATCCATTATCCTTAAAGGGGTACTCCAGCGGCGGGGGGGGGGCTATTTTGGGATCTGGTCGGGGAGGAGGTGGCTGAGAAAAAAGACGTCCACTCACCTCCCCGGAACCAGTGGCGGGTCCTGTATCGCGGCGCTCCGGTCCCCGGTTTCCGGCCACTTCCTGGTGTCTGACGCGGACTCGAGACATGACGTCTCAAGTCCCCTCAGCCAGTCAGTGACAGAGGCGGGATCTGAGCGGACTTGAAACGTCACGTCTCGAGCCCGCGTCAGACACCAGGAAGCGGCCGGGAGCCGGGGACCGGAGCGCCGCAATACGGGACCCGCCGCTGGACCCGGGATTTGAGTGGACGTCTCTCAGCCACCTCCTCCCCAGTCAGATCCCAAAATAGCCCCCCTTTAAATGGAAAGAACATGGTACCACTACAATCCTGCCTAGACTGAGCGCCCAGCAAAACTCTCAGACCAGGCAAGGAGAGGACTAATCAAAGAGGCAGAACAGAGACCAAAGATAACCCTGAAAGGGCTTCAGAGTTCTCAAGCAGAGACTGGAGGATCTGTCCATAAGACCACAATAAACTGTACACTATACATTGGAATGGCCTAGTCAAAGCTCAGACCTTAAAGGAGAAGTCCAGCGAAAATTTTTATTAAAGTATTGTATTGTCCCCCAAAAGTTATACAAATCACCCATATACACATTACGGGAAATGCTTCTAAAGTGCTTTTTAACCCTGCACTTACTACTGCATCAAGGCTTCAATTCCTGGATAACATGGTGATGTCACTTCCTGGATAAAATGGTGATATCACGACCCGACTCCCAGAGCTGTGCGGGCTGTGGCTGCTGGAGAGGATGATGCCAGAGGGACACTGCGGGACACAGGGCACTGGAGGGACACTGAGCATCCCTCTGCCATCATCCTCTCCAGCAGCCACAGCCTGCACAGCTCTGGGAGTCGGGTCGTGACATCACCATGTTATCCAGGAAGTGACATCACTATGTTATCCAGGAAGTGACATCACCATGTTTATCTAGGAAGTGACATCACCATGTTATCCAGGAAGTGACATCACCATTTTATCCAGGAAGTGACATCACCATGTTATCCAGGAAGTGAAGCCTTGATGCAGCAGTAAGTGCAGGGACAAAAAGCACTTTATTAGCATTTCCTATAATAAGTGTATATTGGTGATTTGTATAAATTTTGGGGGGCAATACAATACTTTAATAAAAATGTTCACCAGACTTCTTTAAGGTCTCCTTTTAGGCCATTCCAATGTATAGTGTACAGCTTATTGTGGTCTTATGGACATATCCTCCAGTCTCTACTTGAGAACTAAAATAAACTAAAATCCTCCAGTCTCTGCTTGAGACCTAAAAATTTTCGCCGGACTCCTCCTTTAATCCAATTGAGAATCTTTGGTCAGAGTTGAAGACTGCTGTTCACCAGTAGTAACCATCTAACCTGAAGGACCTGGAGCAGTTTTGTTTTAAGGAATAGGCAAAAATCCCAGATTCAAGATGTGGCAGCTTTATCCAAAGTCACTTGCAGCTGTAATAGCAGCAAAAGGTAGCTCTACAGAGTACTGTACTACCAGTCAGAATACCCCTTTAAAATGTTAATCTAGTGCATAGACAGGTAATCTAGGGACACAATATACGATTATCAACATAGTGTCCTTTAGTGTCTCTATATCCTCTGTCTCGGGAGACATGAAGTTATTTGTAGACACTAGTAAACAGAGAACAGAAATACTTAACCACCAGAGGTAAAGTGCGGACATCTTTAATCATAAACTAAAGTTCACAATGTTCTTAAACAATTTTCAGTCACACAATGTAACACACAAGCAGATCCCATTCAGCGCAGCCCTTGAAAAGGTAGGGTGTGGGGAAAAGGGAGGTTCAATTTTCAATATGTTTTGTTTTTGGGTTTTTTTAAGATTTTTTTTTTTACAATTTTCTGGTCCCTCCAGGAGGCTTGTATGAGCAGTTTTTTCATACATATTTGTTGCCCTGATCTGTTTAGTCTGTGATCCACTAATACAGCCAACCTATGGCAGGCTGTAGCAATAGACATGTCACGGCAGTCACAGAGGCCTAGAGAAGGCCTTGGACTGCCAGAGCAAACTAAACCCTTAAACCATCAATGATCCAGCCTCTGTCTTAATGCTACAACAGCATTGACAGCAGCTTATAGATAGTTAAAGGGGTTATCCAGTTAGGTAAAATACATGCATGGAATGCAAGTATGGAATAGACTGTTAGTCTCCAGGAGGGGAGATTATTGAACATGTATTCTAATAACCCCGTTAAAGTGATACTGTCACCATCCTTACTCTATGTGCGGTTCTCCACACCATCCACAGGCTTAGATGCTGCACATTTAATATATACCTGTATAAAACTTGTCTGTGTCCTCTGTCTGCTATAAAATTGCTTCATTCCATCGGTAGACTGCGTAAACAGTCTACTGATGGTGACACTGTTAACCGATGAAATGAAGTTGGAGTAAGGACCCCATTACACGGAGCGATAATCAGCCGAATCGGCCAACAATCGAGACAACGATCAGCCGATGACAGCGATCATTAGCTGATTGTTTGCTTAGATTTGGACTTAAAATGGCCGAGCACCAACTGCGCATTGCTACGCGTAATAGCCATGGCTGCGGCCTGTGATTGGCTGAGCGGCCTGTCAGCTGACAAGCCGCTCAGACGCTGCAGCCGCCGGGACCAGGAAGCTGAGGAGCACAGAAAAGAAGACCGGGAGTGGGGAGAGGCAAAGTGTCAGGTGTTTGGGCAAGGGCTGCATGGACATCGCTAAAGATGTCCATGCAACCCATACTGCCCAATTATCAGGACGTGTAAAAGGTCCAGTAAACGAGCGCAGATCTGCGCTCGTTTACTAAAATGATTGGACCATAGTCGGCCCGTGCAATAGGACCCTAAGGGTGGGGTGACAGTGTCACTTTAATTAGCCAGCATTGGAAGTTATAGAAGTAGCATAATCCATGGTGCTGCATTGGCTCTGTAACTCCCATCCATGCCTAAGGGAACTTCAGAAACAGCACAGAACAGCCCACTTGGCTTTTCTAATCCCAGACACCTCTGACCATGCATATATTTTTATAACAGGAGTGTCTTTAGTTGGGAGCATGCTGGGTTGTACTATATACTATAATGACTATGGCACATGTACTGGGATGTAAAAGTGAACAGGGGAGGTACACTGGAGGTGAAGCATAGAAACACTGCCACACCAAGAGAACCCGTTCAGCCTGGACGAATATATATGCACATATGCTGGTGGGGCCAGAATAAAAATATAAAAAGAGGACTGCTTCTTTAAAGAAATTAGTACAAAAAGTTGCAGATAGGTGGCGCTGTAGCTGTAATTGTATTTTATTTGCATAAATTGCAGCTTTCGCAGATGCATAGGCAATTGGCTGTTATTTTCCAACAGTATGACCATCTTGCTCACTGATCTCACCCTGGATATGGTTATTTCTAAGGACCAGGTCTACGGTGAAAGCCCTGCATCAGTGTCAGATCTGAAGGAGAGGTTGTGTCGGCACATTGTAAAGACTACAGCTGGCTCACTGCGTTCAGTCCCTTCATATTATCTGGAGCAGCGAAATGGAAATTGTGGGGGATCGGAGCATGTAAGTACGTTTTTTTTTTTGTTTGTTTGTTTTTAAAGCAACCCAATTTTGCCACACTGGAATACCCCTTTAATGCTAGACCCCTTTAGATGATCATCCAAACCAGCGATGAAACAACCATCTGCAGAAAGATTTTGTTATACAAGCGTACATAAAATGTGCAGCATGCCACACAAAAAAAGGTGCTCAGGAAATCCACTGATTTCCTTAAAGGGATTGTCCAGCGCTACAAAAACATGGCCACTTTTCCCCCTCTCTTGTCTCCAGTTCAGGTGTGGTTTGCAATTAAGCCCCATTTACTTCAATGGAGGCTCAAGAGTTTGAAACCCCACCCAATCTGGAAACAAGAGAGGGGGGAAAGTGGCCATGTTTTTGTAGCACTGGATAACCCTTTTAAACTCTGGGCTAGAAGGCTCTTGCGAGAGTCAGGGATTACTGGCTTGCTTCCCTTGAGGTTGTCTATGGCCTTGTCTCACACCTGGTTTCTACCTGAGCTGCCACCCCTGTGTCCACCAAGGAGAACAAAAGTCACCTTGGCCTCTTTATATTGGGAAGTGAGGAACATGGTGGCCACACACGCCTCCACTAGATCTCCAGCAGGGACTCTCTAAAAGGTTACCGCATCCTGGTAAGGTCCATGATCACACAAGGACATGCTAAATAAATGAAACGTGTACAGTGAAGATAGACGGGGTGATGCAGAGTAGCAAACAATCGCTGTCAGCACTCGCTTGCTCTTTGTTTCCCGTTCGCTGGTGGCGCTATACACACTGTCAGCACTCGCTTGCTCTTTGTTCCCCCTTCGCTGGTGGCGCTATAACGCGTCGGCAACAAGCGGGTAAGAGCTGGGGGGGCATGGGGAGCTTCGGGGGGGCTGCCCCGGTGATCGCTAGATTGCTGTAGGAAGTAGTATATTCTTTCAAGCATGGAGAGCAGAAGAGGTTTTCTATGGAGATTTGCTACTGCTCTGGGCAGTTCCTGACATGGACAGAGGTGGCAGCAGAGAGCGTTGTGTCACACTGGAAAGAATACAGCACTTCCTGTAGGACATACAGCAGCTAATAAGTACTGGAAGATAACTTAAAGATTACCCCTTTAAGTTAGAGTATCCCTTTTCTGTGAAAGGACTAATAATTGCATTGTTTTCCCGGTTTTGCTATAATTTTTTAAGATGATTATGTGAAACACTAAATTATAAATTGTTGTTATTTTCATTAGATTAAAAAAAATAGAAATTAAATATTTACTTTAGCAAAAAAATAATCAGAATGTTGTATGGGAAAATTATGGCGCTTCTATATATGAAAATATTACATTTACGACTCATTTATCTAAGCAATTAAATTACTTTAAATTCCCAGAATTATATTTATAATATTGTAACCAGAAGAAACAGGGAGGTAAGAATCCAAGCAAACACTGTCATCTAGTGGTAAAATATGATAATACATGGTATGAAGAAGCTGAAAGACCTGTAAGGCTTGTGCACACAGTAACTGCATCCCTAGGCCCCCATTTACTCAAAGAGGGCCAAAGGGTGTCGTAGCCTGAATATATATATGTATATCTTATATCAGCTGCATTATTCTATCCAGTAAAAAAAAAAATCCCAACATAAGTCAGAACACAGCGTGAACATACCCTTAGGTCAGATTACCAGTACCTGTAAATGACAAGCTGGGAAAATGTGGCGTACCTGTGAAAATCCCATTAACAGCACTAATCCTATATACATATACATACACATATAGGCTATGTTCACACTGCGTATATGTCCGGCCGCATATTTTCGCAGCCGGACGTATACGCGGTAAACTCCGGCCGGAGATTTACGCTACTTGCGGCCGGCTACGTACAGACTGCGAACTTACGCCCAAAGTCTACTTACGCTTCCCGAGCGCCCTGCGTAGCGATCTGACAGCGGTCTTTTACTTGGAAAGCTTCGGCTAGCCCCGGACACCCCACAGAACCTTTTGGATCGGCACAAAAAGCTGCAAAAATGAAGAAATCACCACTACGTACGGGACCACATGTAACGCTACAGGCGTAAGTTCCGGCATTTTCGTACGCAAACAATGGCCTGGTTCATTTTTTACGCCGCCGCGTACGATCCGGGCGTAAGTTTGTACGTAGTGTGAACTGTGCCGCCGTATATCGTATACTTTCCATTGTACGCAAACTACGTAAGTCTCCGGCCGCTTATTCACAGAAAGCGCTACAGCCGGAAACTTACGTAGTGTGAACATAGCCATACATTGTAGCACAAATCTCAGCATAGCTCAGTCCCTGCAGCATGGATCTCTTACCACTGTCTGCCTTTTATCATTGGAATGTTGTCACATTGTACCAAATCATAACTATACTGCTCCTATAGCATTTTCTCCCTTTCTACATCCCTTTTGCTTACATGTACGCTCATGCCCTGGTAGCATTCTAACATTCATTCATTTTGACTTCCTTATTGAAGTCTATGGGGCAAATCTGCACTAAATCTGCAGCATTTATGCAGCATAACTTGGTAGAGGATAAGCTGCACCGAAGCCCACTGCAAGTCTGAGACCCACTGGGCTAGTTATTCACATAGTTGAGGGAGTCGGGTTGACCCCACCAGTGTCCCACCAGAAGATCCTCCGGTGGGCCCCCACCTCACAACCTGCAGTAAGACTGACATGTCATTTCTAACGTTCTTCATTGGTGGGCCCCCAAGATCATTTCCTCTGGTGGGCCCCAGGTACCCCAGTCCAAACTTGAACCCCATTATCCATTACAGTGTTATCTCAGGAGTGTTTCTTCCCCCCACATACACACACACCTCAATCTTATATTGCAATAAATGATTGTTCTTACATTTGCCTGAATGAGCCCAATACTGTCTTTATTTTTCTAAAACCCAGTGACTGACGTTTCTATCTGCACCAAAACAGCAGGACTCTCCAATTTCCACCATACCAGACACCTGAAAGAACCAACACCAGGAGTCAAGCCAACCCCCCTTCTTAAGCAACTGGCCCAGCACTGGGAATGTGGGACCCCTGGAGCCAGGGTGAAGGTTGTGCCCCCCTCAGATGGTGTTCCCCTGGGCTGCACTCCTCCTGTATTTGCCTCTCTCCCCTTGTCTCATGTACAGCTCACATGCACTATTCACATTCTTGCATCACTTTAAACCATCTGACTCCAGTGTGCAATACAGACACCGCTCTCATAAATCACGAAACCATCTGCCATCTCTCTCTAGTCTCCTTCTATTAGCTGGAGGGGACATCTCCTCTAACCCTGGTTCACCTTCTTTTACTACTTACTACTCCTTTAAATGTCCTCTCTTGTCTGGGTGCAGTAAACTCCCCATAATTCATGACTTATTCCCTTTATACTCTGTTAAGCTGCCAAAGCATGGCTACAACAGCCTGACAGACAGTTTCCTTACCTACTATAACTTATGGTGGTCTATGCTTTTCTCATACCTCCAGACCTAAGAACTGGCAGAGTGGACAAGTTGGGTTACTGCATTTCCTTCCTTATAGGTCATTCCCCTGTAATTCACTCATACTTCCTTCTTTTGTGGTCCACACCCTGAGACTTTTCGGCCCTGGGACTGGGACTCGTACTACCCCAAAAGGACAGAAACCCGACACTGTGGGGCGCTGAAGGCGGTTAGGTGAGACAACCAGACTCATCCATACGTGAATACGAGGATTCCTCAAACACTTCTCAACAATTCACTACATCCCAGCAGAGTACATAGTGCACTAGGCAAGGGCCTCCTAGATGGTCCCAAAGACTTGCTGCATCCTTGCCAGAGGCTGCGCTCCTGATGCCGGGACAATGTTGTCTTCATCGTCGCTAGAGCTGGTCTCAGATTCCAGCTGGACCCGGGTTCCTAAGTCGTGTTACCACTGGAAAGAGGGGCATTCTCCCGTAGTCTGCTCCATCTTCCTCCAGAGAGGGATGGCGGGGTCGCCATTTCATCCTCGGTAACATCCTCGGTCTCCAGCGGGACAGTATCTGAGCGATTTCCTATAGCTGCCTCCCGATTTCCTCCCGAGCTGCCGCGAGAACCACATGCTGTTCTCGCCAACTTGTCACAACTGAGGGCGGAGTCGTCACTTCCGGTGAAGCGCAGGAGACGCCAGTCACGTAAACGAAAGTGTGTTTCCTCTTTTGGGGTCCCCCTGGAAACAGTCCCATAGTTTCTTGGTTCTGCGGGCAGGCTTTTCAAAAGTGATGGCATAGTTAGCAAATACAGGATACAGTCCTGAGTTAACACAGATTGCTACCACACTTTTATGTCCTGAGTCAGGGCGGCTATCTTCAGGGCACTTATCTTCGGGGCAGTACTGTTTTGGGTGGTCAGACAGTGGTATCTACGCTTTGGCAGGAAAAATGTACTGTTGGCCAAAATGTACCAAAAACGCACAAAAATGCACCACACACAATATTTCAAAAATATTTCTTGTTCATGATGCCAATTCTGTGCAACTCGACATGTGGCGTACTAAGCTGTTACTGGTGACGCCACTTCTGTGGTGGGCGGCTGTGCACTACTAGGCCAGAGATGGTAGTGTCGTGATGCCAGTGCTAGTCCTGCACACAGGTGTAATGTTGGTACCTGCATTAGTGTGGCCGGTCTGTAGTGTTCCCCAAATGGTCGGTAACCTGCTGGGTTGTGATGGGTCTCTTGGGCTCTTGTCTTGGTAGTCCTGAGTGGCAATTGACCCACCCAGACTATCCGTACCGCCACCCACAGAAAGGGGAAAAACAACCCAAGCAGTGGGGCTAGTGTGTATAGGTGCTGGTGTGGAGGAAATGATGACTGAGTCCCAGTGATATAAAAATATAACAGCTTTACTGCACAGTCTCTTGGTAGTATAAAACACTTTGGTAGCAAATAGATAAATGGACACGGACTATAGTGCTTGAACTTGTCTGTGCTGAGGAAATACTTGAAGAAGTAGAGTAGAGGTAGTTGTAGTGGTGCTTGAAGAGTTGGAAGTAGAGGAGAGGACTTTGTCAAGGAAGTCCTAACCCAATATAGCAATGTACTCTGCCGGAATTTGAGAGAATACTTGAGAGTAAGAAGTTACTTGTACCCGTGTATAGACTATAGTCTGACCACCTTCTTCCCTACAGTGTTGAGTGACTCGTCCTCTTAGGGTGAACAAGCCCCAGCCTTGGTTACCTGGGGGAAGCTATGTTCCAGGGATTTCCCAGTTGCCTTCACTGCAAGACAGGATACGTAGTTCCTCTTTTATATCAGGATACTGCCCCGCACCTTTTAGACTGGTTCACGGCATGAGCTAGGTTGTTCCCAGACTCTTCACCCTTTTGTAGCGTTTAGCACTGCATAGTAGATATAGTAAAAGTACTGAAAGAACTTAGTGTCTCTAGTTGCATCTGACCACATCTGTTGCATCTGTCTTAGGCTCAACTAACTTGTCCTGGACGAGGGTCCTGGCAGAGCCAAGCCCTGGCCTGGTTACAGCTGGGACGTCTGCTCTGTGTGTCTTCCCACGAGAATCTCGATCATAACTGACGCTACACCTTCTCCCACCAAGTAACTTCCTACAGGGGGTAAGTAAAGTACCCTGTGAGTGGTGTAAAGGAATGTGTGCAAGAGAAAGAGAAAAAGAGGCTAGAGGTAAAGAGCATCTCCTACCAAAACACATGGTACACATAAAACAGTAACCCTTTCCTAACCTCAGCTGTGCAATACATAAGAGCATACATATAAAATACTGACATTTTGTGGTGAAACTCTAAAGTGCGCTACATCACCACTTAATCTGGAGTGAGAAACTTTTGCGACAGGTGTATGAGAGAAAAGAACACCTGTGGTGGAACACCACAATAACAGTGGAATACTTCAGTTTGGGCTCTTTGTTCCACTGTGGATCTATTTCTGTCTCTGTAGATTGTCCTGACTCTTGGTTGATCCCAGGTGACAATTACTCCACCTTTGGGCTTAACAGCGAATAGTTGTTTTCTCTTACAGGCTCTAACAAACCATGTCTCTTTCTCACAACAACGCCACTACTGACTACTGGCTGTAGACTGCAGAAGCAACTCTCTCTGTATCTATACACTGCAGCTAACTGGACAAATAACCTTCTCCCACAAACTAGCTCACTTTTCTATGGGGTGACCGGGTCTAACCTCCTATTGGTGGGGAACATACTAGAAAGAGGAGAAGGAATAAGTGTAGTAGTCTGTCAAGGTGTGTGGTACGCCAAAAGGGGCATCAGCTTATACTGAGAAGATAAGGTTTCCAGGATGATCTCTGTACGCTTTAACATTTATCTACACTATAATAACAGCATGTGCATAGTACTGTGCAGAGGTCACTCCATAGAGAGAGTAGATGAGAGAGGGATTCACATATCTTCACAAACCCATTATGACTAAGGAGACAGAACACCTCTGCAGTCCACAGTCAGGTAAACATTTGGGCCATGGAGCTGGCCCGGGGAGAAGTGGACCACAGGAGCAGCCCTGGAGGGTGGATAGGTAAAGTATATAGTTTAAGCAAGGGCTGCAAGGACATCGGTAACGATGTCCTTGCAGCCCTTGTTAAACGATTATTGGGCCAGCGCTCGTTTACAGTTGTTATCGGGCCCCTATCGGCCCTTCTAATACTACCCTAAGAGGCCCTGTTCTTTCTTCTTCCTCTCACCTGCAGCTCCCTCTCCCCTACACAGACACAGAACTAGGCAAAAACTTTTTACCCAACAACTTCAATACATGTGCTGCTACCCAAGGACAGACATATCACCTGTGCAGCTGGTTCGGCTGCATAGGGGCTTGGGGCAGCAAATGGAGCAAAAAAAGACTGGTCAAAAGATTGACTGAAGTGTGAACATAGCCTATAGTGCATGCATTTTTCTGGGAAACATGTTTAGCGTTATTTTGCTTATAAAAAAAATACACTTTAGACATTTTTTGGTATAAAAATATATTCTCTGTATAAAAATAAACTTTGTAAAAAAATAATATAAAAATATATAACTATGTAATAAAAAAAATATATAAAATATATAAAAATATAACTATGTAAAAACTATAAAAAATATAAATATGTAAAAAAATAAAATATATATTAAAATGTATAAAATATATAAAAATATAACTATGTAAAAAAATATAAATATGTAAAAATAAAATATATATATAAAAATATATAAAATATATAAAAAAATATAAATCTGTAAAAAATTTAATATATATAAAAATATATAAAATATATAAAAAATATGACTGTAAAAAAATAAATGACTATGTAAAAAAATTAAATATATATAAAAATATAAAAAATATAAAAGTATAAATATGTAAAAAAATATAAATACGTAAAAAAAGTATATATAAAAAATCATCAAATATTTAAAAAATATAACTATAAAAAATAAATCTGTAAAAAATAAAATATATATAAAAATGTATAAAATATATAAAAATATAACTATGTAAAAAATAAAATATAAAAATGTATAAAATATATAAAAATATAACTATGTAAAAAATAAAATATATATAAAAATATAAAAAATACATAAATGTGTAAAAAATATATATATAAAAATATATAACTATGAAAAAAAATAATATATAAAACTATATAAAATACATAAAAAATATAACTATGTAAAAAAATATAAATATGTAAAAATATATATATATATAAAAAAATGATATAAAATATATTAAAATATAACTTTATAAAAATATAAATATGTAAAAATATATATATAAAAATGTATAAAATATATAAAAATATAAATATGTAAAAAATTTAATATATATATATAAAATATATGAAAATATAATTATTTAAAAAATAAAATATATAAAAATAACTGTAAAAATATAAATATGTAAAAAAAATATAAAAATTTATAAAATATATAAAAAAAATATAACTATGTTAAAAATAAATATAAAAATATATAAATGTATAAGAAATTAAATATATAAAAATATATATCTATGTTAGAAAATAAAATATATAGAAAATATAACTAAAAAAGTCCACTTTTTGTCTTCTTCTCAGATTCTTTATGACATCTTTTATCTTTTCCTCTGGCTTTATTTTTTTCCTTTTATCCCTTGGATCTCGCCGTTTGCTCGGACACTCACTCGCCAGTCACCTAAACCAAAATGACAAATGTAAGATTTTCTGTAAATACAAAAGGATTTGTGTATGTTGCTGTTACTCTCAGTGTGCTATTAATCTAGGAATGTTCTGGTAAATATTGTGTGGAGTACAGGTGGGGCTGTGGCATCCAGGATACTAAGGGCTCTATCAAATCACAAAATACACTTAGCGCATCAAAAACGAATAAAACCGATGTATCTCTATTGGTTATAGAGATAATATAATTCACTATGTGGAATCATATGTGAACTGAATCTCCAATATCATGTAGCATCTACCGGACTCTAGGACTAGAGTGGTAAACTTACTGCTGTGTCGCTGATGTCTTCATTTTCTCTCATCCAGGTTCTCTATCTCCATCTTTGTCTTTCTTATTCTCTAATCCAAGAAATAAGATACTAGGAGTATAGGCTTGGCCGGCGGCACCACTTCTGCTAGCTTATAGCGTTCTGTGTGTGTTCCAGGTGACGTCAAAGTTTTTGGAACCGTTTTTTTTTTTTTTTCTTTAAGCCTTTTTTTTTATATTGTTCCCTTGTCTGCAGTTACCTAAACCAAAATGACAAATGTAAGAAGCTGTAATAAATTACTGCAATACCGTCACCTACCTACATATAACTGTATATACAAAGTAACTTGTATAGGAGGCTTCTACCCTCTAATACGCTGTACAAAAATGTTCTGGTAAATATTGTGGTGTTCTGGTGGTGCCATAGCATCCAGGATACTAATGTGATGAACTAATAGTGGCCGCTGGCTGCAGTATGTGTGTGGGTCTGAGGCAGGGATGTTAGATTATGAGCCCCATAGGGGACCGGCCATGAATGAGGAGAAACTCTGTACAGCACTATTGAATATGTTGGTGATATACAAGCAACAGAAAAAAAAAAAAATAAACCTAATTATTCACTTACTTTATATGTATCTCCAGCCAGGTCAGACAATCACATTCCCCACTTCTTTCCACTGTCTTCACCATAGACTGCTCTGCAAACTGATGATGTGCAAAGCATGATAGCCAAACAGTAAGTGAACCCACCTAGGAGGAGCCAGCTGTTATACAGCATATAGCAGCTGTGATGTCACAATAAGCAGATGTGATGTCACAATAAGCAGCTGTGATGTCACATTGACAATAAATCGGTCAACATTGTTCACAGATAAATGCTAAAAACAAAATAAACCTGTAGAAACCGTCTAAGAGAGAACAATTGTACTTTGTTGCCGATAGCAACCAATCACAGCGCAGCAAAGGAAGCTTCCTATGAGCAAAAATAGTTTTCATTGTTAGACAGTTGTTTTTTATGTATCTGCCCCCGGGGCAGATTGACTTTTCCATAGGCCTCAGGCTGTTCACCAGTCTCCATAGCCCCTGACAAAGCCACTGATGTGGTGAAACGATAGCTGGAGGGGAGCGCGTATGTTTTTAGTAGAACTCAGGAATCCTTAGCAAATGCAGTAACAGATATATAATAGAAATAGAATCCGTACTGCTAGCCAGCGGACAGAGTTATTTATATGATAGTTTAACAGGGACAACTGAGCTCTAAAGATTTTAAATATTGGCTTAAATAAAGTATAACTCATTTAAATAATGTTATTTGGGTAGGAATTTGAACTGTAAAGGTTCATAGTGGTGGTTTATAATATACAACTTCCTACCCAACTAGTATTATTGCGCAATAGACCAAACATGCGCCATTGTCTCCGCTTCTTGCTGTTTATACCTGTGAATTAGGAGGCAGCGCTTCTATCCCCATCCTGATCCGTCTCCATAGCGACCATCTGCCCCAGTGTAATGAGACTGTATGGCTGGACATGGAGCAGAAAGCGCCCTTTTCTAATGCACGGGTACGAACAGCACAGAGAGGAGAAAGCGGTGACTCCATTAAGGTATTTCAGCGCCAAATTCAAAATGGAAGTAATCTAAAAAAAAATGTACTATTGTAACTAGTGCTGCCTGATGGTGACTGTTCATTCAGCTACAGGTATACACCATGTTTCATCAATGTTCATCATGTTTAATAAATTCACAACATAACTCCAGACCTCAATCAGACCCCTAATTAAAGACACTGAACCCCAAACTTAATTCAGACGCCAAATTAGACCAAAATACCCCCTCACTCCTTTCCTCATACACACACAAACACACACACATTGCTCCCATGACTGTCCTCTCTCTTGTGTCCCTCCCCTCACCCCAGACTGGTTGTCCTGTACCGCCTGCCCCCTCCCCACTCATACTGGTCACCATGTACCCCCGCTCTCTTTCCCACCCAGACCGGTCACTCTGTACTT